>NW_027454801.1:0-59391 GCF_040206685.1 Ascaphus truei
GCACACACTGTGCTATTAGCTGTTGTACAGGACACTATTTATGGAAAAGTCTGCAACACTTTACAGTGTAATAATACAGAACCTGCTGGAGATGTTTTAATGAAGGTTAGTGGGTCCCTGTTTCCTCGGGTCTCATGGGATGGGAGCGTTCCCCAAATCTGAGGTTTGTGCCCCTATTACATGGGGGGGTGGAGAAAACCATAGAAACAAAAGTAAGGAGGGACAGAGATAAATAAAAGAGATAAGATTAAAGGTGGAGAGAGAGACTGACTGGAGAGAGATAGGAAAGGCAGAGAGTAGGGAGACTTCTCATCCAAGGTGATGATACAGCTGTGACACATGGACACCTTCTCTGAGAAACCTTCCACTACCCATGTGGCATTACACCTCCACCGTAGGGGGTCCTGCGTCTGGGAGGGTCTGTGTAAAGGATCCTGGGGAGGGGCATATAACGGAGTTCTGGGGAGGGGTATATAATGGGTACTGGGCCTAGTGAGGTGGGTATTACGGGTACTGGGCCTGGGGAGGGGTGTATAACTGAGTACTGGGCCTGGTGAGGTGGGTATAACGGGTACTGGGCCTGGGTAGGGGTGTAGGGTATAACGGGTACTGGGCCTTGGGAGGGGTGTATAACTGGGTACTGGGCCTGGTGAGGTGGGTACAACGGTACTGGGCCTGGGGAGGGGTGTATAACTGGGTACTGGGCCTGGGGAGGTGCGTATAACAGGTACTGGCCCTGTGGAGGGCGGTATAATTGGGTATTGGGGAGGGGGTATAAGTGTCACAGGAACTCTTGCGATACAGAGTATCACTGTCCCTGGTTACAAACACTTCATGTCTCCTGCAGGTCAGCGGACGCACAAAGGTGGTGCCCTTTGTCCTAGAGGACGATGATGCGGACGACGAGGCGGACGACGAGTCAGACGACGAGGCAGACGATGAGGCGGACAACGAGGCGGGCTACGAGGCGGGCTGCAAGGCGGGCAACGAGGCGGGCTACGAGACGGGCTATGAGGCAGACAGCGAGACGGACAGCGAAGCTGACAGCGAGGCAGACAGCGAGGCGGACAGTGAGGCGGACAGCGAGATGGACAGCGAGGCAGACAGCGAGATGGACAGCGAGGCGGACAGCGAGACGGACAGCGAGGCGGACAGCAAGGCACACAGCGAGGCGGACAGCGAGGCGGACAGCGAGGTGGACAGCGAGACGGAAAGCGAGACGGACTTCAAGGCGGACGACAAGTGGGGTGACGAGGTGGACAACAACGAAGGGGAATACGAGAGGTGTGGAGGGATGTGCTGCTTCCCCTTTCACAGGTTCGGGAGAAGATCCCGGGGGCAGGTAGCAGAGGGGCCAGGGCATAGAAACAGGGGTATTCTAGGGGCCCTGAGAAGTTGGTTTAACAGCAGGAGAGGCAGATAAGATCAGGAAGGCTGCGGGAGGGACAGGTACTAGAGGGAGATAGGAATATTGGGCATGAGAGGGTGAGAGAACTAGGAGCAGGGCCGGTGCACGGGTTTCATGCGCCCTAGGTGAAACTTAAAATTTGCGCCCCAGTTGTATAAAAATAATAATAAGATAAATAAAATAATAAAATAAACAGTGGCGTAGCTATCGGGGCTACGACCGCAACCCAGCGCGACGCATAATAAAAATAAAAGGGCGCCAAAATACTGGATAAAAAAAAGAAAAATAATTTTAAAAAAACCCATAAATAAATAAAAAATAATAAGAGTAAAAAATTATAATTATTATTAATGCGCCCCTAAAACCTTTGCGCGCTAGGCGACCGTCTAATGGACGGCCGGCCCTGCGAGATATGCGGGAGGAAAGGGGGTGAATGGGATAGATATGCAGGGGGATGGGGGAGCAGGTGAGTTATACACAGGGGCACAAGGGCCCCATCATCCGCATCTCTATATACTGAGTGTGCCCCTGTGTATAATAACGCTGATCTGTGCTGCTCCATCTGATCTCACTGCGCAGTGATCCAGGGACCCTCCGATCGCCATTTAATGGGGTCAGGAAGGAATTTTTTTCCCCCATTGCACAGCAGGGGTTATGTTTCGCCTTCCTCTGGATCACAGCAACAAACTGCCCTTTGTGCATGACTTATCAGTGAGATCTTTATACACCCTGCATTGATCTTCACCCCTTTGCTGCCGGAGGGGCCTGCAATGCATTGCTCTGCGTGTTACTATATCGCTCTGCAATGTGCTGCAGGCCCCTACCAGCAAAGAGATTAATTATTTCAATAAAATATTCTCTTTAATCCAACCTATGTGTAGTGTCTTTTCTATCCGTTGTATCTATTGCTAACAGCTCAGTGATTCTTCCCCAGGATCCTGCACTAGTGTCACGCTGCCAAGCCCGGGTGTGAGACAGGTTTATAGGGTCACATATACACTTCTGCCAAAACACACGTGCAAACAGGAAGCCCCTCTGATCTGTCATATCTTTTATTACACAAAACGGTTTCTAAAAGTGTAAAAAGAACATACATGGGATTCTGCTACAAATATCTCTCTAATTACAAACCAATTAGCAAATCATTCAGATTAGAGTCGAGCGAAAAGAAAGGGTTAAGTATCTCATGTACAGTATATGCAGTGCGGGCTGTTCTGCAGCATTACATGCAGGGGGCAACGTGTAGGGGATATAAGTAATGCTGATCTCAGAGCTGACCAGCTGACCTGCTCCACTGGCTGACCGGCTGACCGGCTGACCTGCTCCACTGGCTGACCGGCTGACCTGCTCTACCGGCTGACCGGCTGACCTGCTCTACCGGCTGTCCGGCTGACCTGCTCTACTGGCTGACCTGCTCTACCGGCTGACCTGCTCTACCGGCTGACCGGCTGACCTGCTCTACTGGCTGACCGGCTAAATTACCTGAATTGTCGCCCCTGTATCTCCCAATTAAACGTTTTATTGGCATATTCTTGTTTGACTCGTTCTATACAGACATTTTCTATATATTCATTGTGGGATTTGATAACATCTGTAAGATCTCTCAGAATATCACATTCTGTACGTTTGTGCTGAAGATTTTTCCATTCTCAATTTACTTAATATTAGTTTTTGGCTTCAATTATTTATATCGAGTCCAAAATACCTTTATACATAATGCTGTTCCCTTTAGCCCACAAATGCTGCTTCATTAAAGCCCATGGGTGGCACTTTATGCATTCTCAGACTTTTAGGCAACATCCCCAATTTCCAAAAGGTGGATAAAATCTGTGCATTTTTAAATGGTTAATTTTTACATTTATCCATTGTGACAAAATATCAATTTTCTCACTCAGACTACTAAATCCCTCCCCAAATATATCCGTTTCACATAAAAGTGTGCGCGCATCTCCTTCCGTCTAACTGGCACGTCGTCCTTACGGGCGCCACAGCTTGTCACTCCACGCTGCCCTCCAGTGGTAAAAGAAATAAGATACATTTACTATACTCGTCTGGCAGCTGCTCCCGTATAAGGTGGGTAACTCTGTATTGGGGGTCTTGGTTAGAGTATATTTTATACTTATGTCGGATAGATGAGGAGTTAATATTCCTAACGGGTTATTGTGAGAGGCCTTAGATCTTATCCTATATGCACGCAGCCCTCGCCTCTCTGACCTTGAACACATACTTCAATCTGATTTTTTGAGACTTGAAACTGAATTTCCCAAAACAAACTGAGTTTAAACACTGACAAGACTGTAACAATGGTATTTGGGACCAGAGCTAAATTGCTAAAGCTACCAATGACAGAGCTTCAGATAAAAACCAACTCTAATACCATCCTAGCCCCTGTTACTTGTTTGAAATATCTGGGCATATAGTTCAACTCCCATTTAACATTTGGGTTGCACATTGATACCCTGACATCCAAATCCTATGCCAAACTTGGTATTCTTTATAAGAACGAATCCTCCCTAAGGCCCTAATGCAGTAAGCAGCGAGTAAGCCCAGAGAAGCTGGCAATAAGAGCAAAAATTACCGTTTTTTTTGCCGGAAAAAAAATAAAAATCGTCAGACGCGCGGTGATAAGCCACTTTTTGGCACTGATCGCCGGTTTTTCAAACACGCTCAATTCTATAAGCCCTGATCAGCTTATTGCGGCTGATCGCCACTTTAAAATTGCTGTTTCTTCTCCAAATTGTCCCGCCACAAAAGTTGGCAAGAAGGTGGGGTGAAGCAGCGATGAAAATAAAATGCATGTGTCCCGGAGATGAAATCCATTAATATCAGCACCAGAGACCCCCGGCATGAATCTGATGCATAAAAAATGCATTTACAGGCAACTTCATTACCGCCAAGGCAATGAAGGGGTTATACACCCATGCCAGGCTTATTGTGGGTAGCAGGGGTGGGTGAAGGTGGTATTTGGCCCTGGGTGGGTGTTTAGGCCTTGCGGGGGTGTTGCAGGATGACTTAACCTCTTCTTTATCTTAGCGGTTAATAACGCTAAGGTAATGAAGGGGTTAACCCCTCCCGCTACCCCCCCACCCGGTAGGCCTAAACACCCTTCCTTGGGACCAATACCCCATTCATCCACCCCCACTACCGACAATAAACAAAAATACACATAACAGCCCCACTACCTACCTCCTAGGTCCCTAATAAACCATTACAATATTCATGAAACCATTATTTTTTTTACACACAGGATTAATACCGCAGTCCAGCAGGGGTCCCCGGTAGTCCAGATGGGTGTCCGTAGGTTCCACAGTTCACCCTGGGGGTGCCCACCAGTGTCTGGGGGACTTGGGTTATCCCCGCTAGGCTCTGTCGGCCTCCAGGTGGTCCCCGCAGGTGTCCGTGGGCACCAACGGTGTCCACGCGTTTTTCTGGGAGCCTTCAGGTGGTTCCCACATGTCTCGGGGCCCTGGGGTGATTCCCACGGGTGTCTGGGGGGCCCTCGTGTAGCCCCGTGGGTGGCTGGGACCCCTACAGCTGTGGGGCCACTGGTTCTTCCCCGCAGCTGTCCCCCGTGGTTCCTCAGGTGGTCCCCGTGGTTCCTCAGGTGATCTTTGGGTTGTCCCCGTAGGTCCCCGCTGGCCTGCTGCACCAATCCTGTATTTAAAAAAACATGGCCTACATTTACATCAATACAGCTCCCCCACCCCACCAAACATACAGTACATTAATGGGCAAAATAACTATTATCAAGATACGTGGTCATCTCTCCCTCTTTACTATACAGACTTGCACAGACGATAGTTGCGGGCTGTGACTCCCAGACAGGCAGAAACCTGCAGTGATACCCAGGGGGAGGTGGAGAGACCTCTGATTGCTTCCTCCTCTCCTGCAGCATCTCCTCCAGTGTATCATCCCATACAGGAGTCACATCATGGGGTGGGGGGGGAAGGATCCCATCCTATATTGCAGAGGAAGGATAGCAGTGCCTGTCCTACCCCTCCTTGTCACATGGGATTAGGGCTATGTTATTGAGTGAAGGGTTGTATGTTTGTATTAGTAGGGACAGGCAAGGCCGGAGCCAGAAGGGTTCCTCCTGCCTCTGTCCTCCCTGTCTCCTGACCCTTCCTGTAGCCGGACATACAGAATATTAAAAACACAAAAGGAAATAAAACTAAGAGGTGCCGGCAGGAGAAGGCCGTGTCATATCTATTCTTATTACATTTATATCATGTTTTGTGCCTTGATCCTTCATGTAATTAACAGAAAGAAAATATGAAACAGAGGCAGTTACAGGTGCAAACTCTCAGATATTCCCTTTATAATAACGCGCAAAGCAGCTCCTCCCCTAACTGCTCCTTTTATGTGTCATATCTCCTCCTCAGCCCCTAACACTGCCCCAATAAATGTGTGCATGCTGGGAGGAGGTGCTAAGACTACAGCTCCCAGCATGCTTTGAGCCGAAGAGACCTGATTTCTGTCCCCACCCCACAATCCTTCTGTTCTAACATTGAGATGCCTGATAACCAGACTTGTACTGTATGTATGTAGGTCTTTATTTATATAGCGCCATTAATGTGCATAGCGCTTCACAGTAATAACACACGTGACAATCATATACCGTAAATAACAAATAATACAAATAGCAAATGATGGGAATAAGTGCTTCAGACAAAAAGTAATATTTCGGAAGAGGAGCTCCGAAGAGCTTACAATCTAATTGGTAGGAAGAATGTACAGAGACAGTAGGAGGGCATTCTGGTAAGTGCATCTGCAGGGGGCCAAGCTTTATGTATCATGTGTATAGTATTATCCACGGTGCTACTCACATGCTTCTTTAAGCAAATGTGTCTTTAGGTGGGTCTTAAAGGTCATTCCAGAGGTGTGGGGCAGTGAGAAAGGTTTAAGGTGGGAGAGAGCTTTCGATAGAAAGGGGGTACAATGCAAGAGTCGGGATGGTGCATAGCAAGAAAATAGGGCTGAGATGTACAGTAAGGAGGGGCAGAAGAGTAAAGCTTTAAAAGTGAGGAGGAGAATTGAGTGTGAGATACGGGATTTGATAGGAAGCCAGGAGAGGGATTTCAGTAGGGGAAACGCTGAGACAAAATTAAGAAAGATTGGAGGGGCGTGGTTTGGAGCCTGACAGGGATAGTCGGGTTTGTCTGAAGCTCCCTAAGATAAACATTGACTGAGTAATACTAGTCCAAATTCAGAAAAAATAATAATTATTATATGCCAAGAATCCCAGAAGCAGACTTGCTTGCGATCGCGGGCTATTCGTGCCCCCCTGCCGGATCACCCACGGGTCGGATGACCTAGGAGGCGAACACCACGGGAGCAGAATAAAAGTGAGTGGCGAAAAAGGCAGTGACATTGCGGCACCACCGAGCTCCCAGTACCTCCTAACACACGCGGCCGATCCTACAAAATGGCCGCTGGGCACCAATAAAGAAGATAAGAGCTAGCGGCTATAGGCGGAGCGGTCTACGGCTATCTGCGCCACCGGGGCTTTCAGACTTGCCTCCCATCTAAGGGCTGGACTGTAAACGGGATGTGCGGTCGTGGTGCGGGGCTCTGGTTCGGCTGTGTGGCATCTATAATGGCCGCCATTGCCCTGTGACAGAGAGGGAGCTGTGTGCCGGGCTTACCTTCAGCCCTGCCCACGCCCCCCAACGCCTTCCTGCGCCGCCTTCCTGCGCCCCCGCTGTGAGGAGGGGGACAGAGCAGAGCAGCTGATTGACTGAGCTGTCTTGCTCCGTGCGTTCCAGCCTGCGTTTCAGCCGGATCCAAGATGGCCACCACCAGTTTGAATTAAAGGCACAGCTTCCCCAGGAAAATAAATAAACAAACATAAAATTTAAAAAAAAAAAAAACAGCCTGATCCTAAACAAGATGCTGCTGAAGCATAATAGTAACATTCAAAAGCAGCTATACATGCCTTTGCCACTAGGCAACGCCCACGCCTGAAAACCAAATTGCAGTTTTATTAAAGTGGCTCGTCTACAGAGGAGTGACACAGCAGTCACCTGCAATATTGAATAACTTTGCTCTTTTAAAAATGTTCTAAGGGGAGCGCATGCGCGTCGGCAAGGGAAATAGTTGCCTAAAACTTGGGCTCCGCCCCCACCGGCAGTAAAAAGAATCTAAAGCGGCGGATAAATATCGCAAATCCGACAGCGGCGGCAACCATAGGAACATCCAAACAGGCCAAAAGGGGGACCCCGGTACTAACGGACTATTTTAATAGATCGGAGATGGCTAAGGCGGGAAGTTCAGAGTCACGGAACGCGGGCTCCGATTCTGAAAGTGAGCGCAAATCAGGATCTACCACGGCCAACCCAAAACTAATAGTGGAGTAATTTTAAAAAATGTTATGAAGATCTATATGATGGTATAGAATAGCCTCCCGGCCACTATGTCTTTTCCTGGGCCCTACCAATGTAAGCCCTGTTAGGTGCTGGAAGTGGAGGGGATAATTCCTTCCTAAGGCCTTGTGTAGTTTTGAATCCTTGGATTGTAACAGAGTATCCAAGGGCGGGCCTTAGCAACAGCAAGAGAGTGCCAACCTGAGGGTTGGGTACTGATTGGACCACACACTGGATGTGAGGGCCTATCAGTATCCAGATCTGGTTTGTTATGAGTCAGAGTTACAGCCACTCCCAAAAGGATATAAATAATGGTACTTTCCTAAATTCTGGGCTCTTGTCATTTTCTCTCCTCCCACTGTGGAGTGAGCAACATATGCCCCCATCTCATAAGGAGATGTGAGGAGAGGTCCAACAGGCCTGACCTGGGCCTAAAGCCTGAGTCAGGGCACAGCTGGAAGGGAAGAATGTAATGGCTCTTTTATGTAATCTGCATGCAATAAATACCAAGAAAATATAATGGAGTGTGATTTACTGTCTGCTTAAAGAAGAAGAGGTGTCTGCATGGGCCATCCCCTGCCTTCACAGAGGATCCATGCTGACTGGAGGTGCTGCACAAAGCAAGAACAAAAGTAACCTGTGATCCTGTCCTGTTTCTGCCCACAACATCGTGGAGCACTCAGCCCTCCTGTTTACCAATAGGTACAGCCCAACAACTAGTGAAGTAGTTGTAGAAGCAGACCACCCCAATCTCACTTAGACAGGGGGTGGGGGGGGGGTACAAGGGCTGCAATGGAGTAAAAGTGGCACACAATTCTAGAACAAAAAGAGCTCTAAGGGAGTTCCTGAAAAGCTCCAAGCTGCCAAGATTAGGCAGTTAGGATAGGGAGGTACTGGGAGCAAGTTTTACAATAGAAGAATTGTCACGGGTAGTCGACAAGCTGAAACCATCCAAGGCTCCGGGGCCGGATGGCTTCTCGAATCTCTATTATAAGAAGTTCTTTGAGCAATTGTCTCCTTCGGATGTTCAATGCGGTCCTGGCAGTGGCCCCTTTTCCCAAGCAGATGCTCCAGGCGTAGGGTGACCATTGTCCTGGAACTAGATTCCATATTCCTCTGTCTCCCTTTGCAGTTTATGGTATTCATTTCTCCCTAGTTAGCTGCCTGTTATTTTCCCTGTCCCAGAAGCTTGCTGCACGTGTAAAAGACAACATTTTGATACACATGTTATTTACATAGACATAGTCAGTGAGTTGCTATAGCAACCTCAGCCTTTCTTTCAGAATGGGCTAGTCTGCACTCCCCCTCTGCCCTGCTCACAGATGGTCTGTCCACAGACTATCCTGCTACCCAGATTCCCTCTCACTTCCTTTTACCGTCTACATTGGCTGAGTGAGTACCTTCTGTTATTCTCTCTACTGGCAAGGCCTCATCCTTTTCTCCTTTCCCCACTATCAAGCACACTCACCATAGAGACATTCTCCCACAACACCATCATCCACAAGTACCTTGGGGAATCTATGCTTTCCCCAATAAAGTGAAGAAAAGACAAAGTACTTGTTGTGCTTGTAACAGGAATGAGTTGAAACTATCTGGGCTATTCATACTAAACGTGACTGGTCTCAGAATAGTGAAAAGGAGGACCGTGTGCCTTACAGACACATACAGGAGCTGCTACTCAAAGACTTTATGCTTACACAGAGCAGTCTCTGCAGACTGACAAGCAGCAGCCTTACTATCAACAATCAGCTTGCACTGCACACAGCCTGCAGCAGTACAGCTGTCAGCTTACACTGCACACAGCCAGCAACCAACTTTGCACACAAGGCAGCAGCTGTGCAGACAGACAGTTCATAGCACACAGAACTTTGTTTGCCTTTTTCTGTTTGAGTTCACCCTCTGCCCAGCTCTGTAGTGAGGAGCTACCATCTCACCTACCCCTGCGCACATCCCCCGGTTAGCGCCACCAAGGGCCACGCCACCGGACACCCGGCAGGACACGGGTCAGAGCCACCGGACACCTGTGAGTACAGCTACCCCTACACTGAATGCTGCAGGACACTGCTCTGCATCATCTGAGACAGTCGCCCATCGCTGATGCAGGTAAAAGACCGCACGCCACACGCAGTGGCTAAAGGCCTACACACACCTAAAGCATGGCAGAACTCAGAGCCTCACCAGACATCACGCAGGAGAGTGACCACTCAGACACATAGACCGCTGCGCAACTGCAACAGGCACAGGCAGATTCAAGGCCTAAACGGACAGTCACACTGGCACAAAAGGCCCGCGAAAAGTACGAAACTGACATTGACGCACACCGCGAAAAGTTAGAGGAGGCCTGGGAGGACACTGGTTTTGAAATATGTAACGTTGCAAGTACTAGCGATCAGGAGAGACAGATTAGGCAAGCGATAGCACAATTAAGGTCAAGTCACAAACGCTACCAAATGCTGTCACAAACATATCTCGCCTACCTGAAAAGAATCAACACGGAAGAAAGCCTCAGCGAACGTGACCAGCAGGAGGGAACCGACCTGGAGCGCGACAGCTTCCTGCAGACCACCATCACGGATGCCCAAAGCGAGAGAAAAGAGCTTCTCCTGGAGACTGCATCATAGCGCTCCAGCACATCCTGATTCTGCGCTCGACTATTTCCAATCCGAGTTCTTAAAACTCTGTGATACCCATGCTCCACTACGCAGAATAAGGGTACGGGGGGCCCACCTTCCATGGGTTACACCTGACCTTATAACACTCTACCAGTTCAGGGATGCCTTGTGGAAAAGCCACAAAATAACTGGCACTACCAAGGATCTCAATCACTACAGATGGCTGCGGAACGTGTGCACAAGGCAAACAAGGCACGCAAAAGCACAATATTACTGTGACAATCTCCTCCAGAACACATCAAACCCAGCTAACGTCTGGAAGGTTATTAACAACATATTCCAGCCTTCTAACCACCAACAGCCAAGTAATATCACTAAGGGCGATATTACTCTGACAAACCCCACCGACATTGCAAATGCATTCAATGATTACTTTGTGGGGTGTGCTACTAACTTATTAGCAAAACGCAACCCAAACCACAAACCTGAATCTCATCCTGGGAGTACCCCTATAGCCCCACCCCCTCCCAACATTGCCCACAATTTTCAATTTGGCCCAGTATCCGAAGAGGAGATTACACAAGCGCTTCTCAAATTAAAACTAAGCAGCCAATGTGGACCTGACTTACTACAATCTAGGTTCCTAAGACTTGGAGCCCCAGCAATTGCCAAACCAATTGCTTCCATTTTCAACGCTATCCTGTGTTCTGGCCAAATCCCTAAGACCTGGAAAGCTGTCAGAGTTGTCCCAGTCTTCAAAAGTGGGGACAAAAACACTGTCTCAAACTACAGACCAATCTCCCTTCTCCCAATCCTATCCAAAGTCATGGAAAAATGTATCCACTCCCAATTAAGCGATTACTATAACAAGACAAATTTTCCTAGCCAATTCCAATCTGGCTTTCGCCCCAAACACTCCACCGTAACTACCCTGCTAAAAGTTTGCAATGAAATCAAGTGTGGAATGGAACGGGGTCAACACACTGGTGCAGTATTCCTAGATTTTGCAAAGGCTTTTGATACTGTTGATCATGCTATCCTGCTTAACAAACTCCAGAGCTCTGGAATAGGGAAGCATGCTTTAAACTGGTTTCAGTCCTACCTATCAAGTAGATCCCAACATGTGTCCATCTCTGGCGCTAACCAACCCCCTGGCTATCACCTGTGGTGTCCCGCAAGGCTCTGTTCTGGGGCCCCTACTCTTCTCAGTGTTCATTAATGATCTTCCCACAGCTTGTCAGGAAGCCTCAATACACATGTATGCAGATGACACAATCCTATATGCACACAGCCATAGCCTCTCTGACCTTCAATACATACTTGAGTCAGACTTTTTCAGACTCGAAAACTGGATTTCCCAAAACAAACTGTTTTTAAACACTGACAAGACTGTAACAATGGTGTTTGGAACCAAGACTAAATTTGTAAAGCTCCCAGTGACTGAGCTCCAGATTACAACCAAAACTAACATCACCCTAACTCCTGTTAATAGTTTTAAATACCTGGGCATATGGTTTGACTACCACTTAACATTCGGGATGCACATTAATACCCTGACAACCAAGTCGTATGCCAAACTAGGGGTACTTTACAGGAACAAATCCTCCCTAAGTCTCCTGGTCAGAAAACGTATCGCACAGCAGATGCTAATGCCAATTATTGACTATGGAGACATAGTACTGTATATGGCTCGGCACCTCAAACCCACCTTAGCAAACTTGACACCCTCTACAACTCAATTTGTCGTTTTGTTCTCCATTGCAACTATAACACACATCACTGCGAAATGCTCAAAGAACTAGATTGGTCATCACTCGAGTCTAGGCGCAAAGTTCACCTTTCCTGTCTTGCCTTCAAATTCTTTATGGGCAAGCTACCCAGCTAGCTGAACAAGCTCCTCACCCCTACCACATGCAGCACCTATCACCTGAGATCAGACTCCAAAAGACTGTTCATGGTCCCAAGGCTTAACAAAGTATCCGGCCGCTCCTCCTTCTTTTACCGTGCACCCCAAAACTGGAACAACCTACCGGAGACTCTTACATCCACCACCAGTCTAAGTTCTTTCAAATCTAAGGCTGTCACACATTTTAATGTAGTCTGTAATTGTTTCATACGCCCATAATAAGAATTATCTTTAACTGTGCATGCTTTGTCTTGTATATAATGTATACCCTGCTCATTATGTAACTGTATTTGTAAGCATGTATTATTTGTCTTAACTCTGTGCCCAGGACATACTTGAAAACGAGAGGTAACTCTCAATGTATTACTTCCTGGTAAAATATTTTATAAATAAATAAATAAATAACATCCAGACACTCGTCAAGGTCAGCAAGATCAGTGCAATATCACGTGTCTAGCGCAAGCGTAAACGACACCAAGCCACCGCAGAGGCCGCACGTGCCAGGGCCGCATATGCTCAGAAAGAGGCAGCCATGAAACTAGAAAGGGCCCGCATAGAAGAGGAGGAGCAGACAGCTGCTGCCACCGCCGCTGCAGCCACTGCCACCGCTGCACGGAAAAAGACAGAGGTGGACGTCAACCTAGAGGCCCTAAATCAAGAAAGGGAAGCTGCTGCCGCCATAACCCAAGCCGAAGTCTTAGAAGCAGCCGCGCTACAGGATGGCGGGGAGCAACCGTACAGACGGATAGCCTCAGAGGATCCAGCCCAACGCACTGAAGACTACGTAAGGAGCCTCTTCAGTGTAAACACCAGCACACCATCTCAACACGACGGGAGTGATACCACAAACACCGAAGACTTGCTAGGTCCACGTGGAGAAGATGCTGTTCCTTTAAGGGTACACTACCTGGGACAGTCACAGCCGCAACAGTGATCCACACGCCAGTGCGCACACGGATGCACTACAACAGGCTCGCAATCCAGGTACACCCACACGGGAAAACACAGCCCCTCACACTGACCAGCAGTCATCATGCGACCACGCCAAGAAATAGGCGACCGCATGGACCCTCCCAGCAACTACTTCAGAACGTGACCAACACGCCGATGCTTCAGGCCTGACAGACATGGCCAAGTACATGATCCGGTGTGACCTGGTGCAAACAGGACTTACCAACTTTGACGACCGTCCCGAGAACTACCGTATGTGGAAGTTCGCATTCAAGGATGCAATCAAGAGCCTAGGCGTATCAGCTAGGGAAGAACTCAGACTGCTAGCCAAATGGCTGGGAAAAGAATCCATGGAACACGCGAAGAGACTCGGGGCAGCAAATGCGAACCACCCCCAAGTAGGTCTTGACCTAGTATGGGAAAGGCTAGAAGACTGCTACAGTAGCCCCGAAGCAGTCGAGGAGTCGCTCTTCAAAAGAGTCGACAGCTTTCCCAAGATCACAGCTAGAGACTACTCGAAGTTATGAGAACTCGGGGACCTGCTGCAAGAGCTGGAGTTTGCAAGAAAAGACCATTCCTTAACAGGTCACAACATCCTAGACTCAGCTCGTGGAGTGAGACCCATCTTGGAGAAGCTACCCTTCAACCTCCAAGAAAGGTGGATTTCACAAGGCTCCAAATACAAAAGGGAGAAGCACGTCGCCTACCCCCCATTTTCAGTCTTCTTAAGCTTCATTTGCGAAGCAGCAAGGACGAGAAATGATGAAGCATCTTAGGTGCGCAGACCACATCCAGTGCCAGCCACCCGAGGAATGAAAGGTTAGCAGCGAGATACAAGGATGCCAGAACACCCATCTCGGTCCACAGGACGGACGGGTCCCCTACGACCCACGCGAGTCCCGACCAGGCAGCCGTCAAGAACAAGAAACCAAGGGACCTTAACAAAGAATTTCCTATACACAAAAGGCCGCATCCGCTTAACAAGTGTATCGGATTCAGAATGAAGCCCATAGAGGAGCGAAAGAACTTACTCAGGGAATGGGGAGCTTGCTTCAAATTTGGTGCATCCACAGCCCATCTATTCAAGGACTGCAAAGGAGCTATACAGAGTGCAATAGCGACAGGCACATAGCCGCTTTACACCCAGAGACTATGAAACCCAAATCTAGCAAGGCTCCTAACCCTACGACAAAGCAGGGCAGGGAGGAAGAAGAGGGAGATACACCGCCCACGACGTCGGTAGTGTCCAAATGCACAGAGGTATGTGGGGAAATAAGCGACGGTAGATCTTGCTCTAAAATATGTCTTGTAGCAGTGCACCCAGAGGGACAACCCCAAAGAGCTAAAAGGATGTCTGCTATCATCGACGACCAGAGGAACCGATCGCTGGTCAGGTCAGAATTCTTTGACATGTTCAACATACAAGACAGCGCCTCTCCTTACACTCTCAGAACGTGCGCAGGGCGAATGGAAACTACAGGGAGGAGAGTGAATGGATACACCATATGCTCAATAGACGGCAAAGTGAAAATGCCCCTTCCCACACTCATCGAGTGCAATCACATGGCGGAAGATAGGAGCGAAATCCCCACACCAGACGTGGCGCGACACCACCCCCATCTCAAAGCTATTGCCGATCGTATCCCACCACTAGACAAAGGTGCCCAGATCATGCTGCTACTTGGCAGGGACATCATGAGGGCACACAAGATCCGTGAACAGTGAAATGGGGACCACAACGCCCCAAGCGCTCAAAGGCTCGATCTAGGATGGATGGTAGTGGGAGAAGTATGCATAGGCAGGATACGCGGACGAGACAACGTAGACACCCTACGAACAAACTTGTTGGAGAACGGTCGTGCATCCCACTTCAAACCCTGTCCGAACCACTTCCAGGTCCATGAGAAGCTCGAGACCAAAAAGAAATATGGAGATGCGCTTGTGACAAACAAATACACTGATGACCTAGGGTTTACAGCGTTCCAGACAACAAAAGACGATGACAGACAGGCGCCATCAATGGAAGATAAAGAAATCATGGAGTACCGCATGAAAGCACATGTCTTCGGTAACAGCCCATCACCTGCGGTGGCTGCCTACGGCCTCAGAAGAACGGCTCAAGACGGAGAAGCAGAGTTCGGGAAAGACGCGAGGAACTTCGTCGAAAGAGAATTTTATGTGGATGACGGATTGAAATCAGTCCCCACCGAAGAAGAAGCCATAGACCTACTCAAAAGGACACAAAAGATGTTAGCAAACGCCAACCTAAGATTGCACAAAATAGCTTCCAATAGTGCCATAGTGATGAAGGCGTTCCATGCGGATGATCACGCAAACGATCTTAAAATTTGGATCTGGGGACCGACACGCCTCCCATACAGCTGAGCCAGGGGATAAGCTGGAATCTTAAAACAGACACATTTACGTTCCAGGTAGCCATCGAGAAAAAACCCTACACACGACGCAGAGTCCTATCCACTGTTAACAGTCTTTACGATCCGCTAGGATTCATAGCTCCTGTCACTATACAAGGGAAGTCTTTTCTCAGAGAAATGTCCTTCGAGAAGCAGGACTGGGACATCCCACTACCTCCAGAAAAACGGAAAGAGTGGGAAACGTGGAAGTATTCCTTGAAGACCCTTGAGCAACTTCAGATCCCACGCCCCTACTCGCCCATATCTCTCACCGCTGCACACAGCAAAGAGCTTTGCGTGTTCTCAGATGCCTCCACAAAGGCCATAGCAGCGGTGGCCTACCTAAAAACCACGGACGTGGGTGGAAGTTACCATATCAGGTTCATCCTTGGCAAGGCTAAGCTGGCGCCACAACCCGACCACACCATACCCAGACTAGAGCTATGTGGTGCAGTGTTAGCGTTAGAACTGGCAGAACTCATCGAAAATGAGATGGACTGCAAACCAGATGCTGTCAAATTCTACACAGATAGCAAGGTGGTACTAGGCTACATATGTAACAAGAAAAGAAGATTCTACGTATACGTGGCCAACTGCGTAGAAAGAATCAGGAAGTCAACCCGATCAGAACAATGGCACCATGTGCCCACAGACCAAAATCCTGCAGACCATGCCACAAGATCAGTACCCGCAGCGCAACTGCAGAATACGTCGTGGCTCACAGAACCCACGTTTCTTATGCAGCCCGTGGAAACGCCATCAACCCCAGTTGGCGACTTCGAACTCGTGGATCCCGAAGAAGATACAGAGATACAGTAAGTAATATGTTGGTAATCAGGGGTCCTAGAGCTGTGATTGATCAGGCATTAACCTCTTGCTTAGACCCCACAACACCCCTCATATAGATCCCCCAACATCCTTCAAATAGACCCTCAATGCAGAGGTTAATGGCTGATATTTTCACAGTATAACCATGAATTTGTTTGCATTTTTTGAGGGTAGACAACTGAGGACATGTTGTTGGCTAGAGAATTTTCACCAATAATCCTCCTACTGCTGCGACACACTTTATTCGAGCAAATACCCAGTATGTACCTGGCAGATACCTGGAATGCGCCGCTCCTCACCTCTGACAAGCCCCGTTGCGTTTGCCTTCCCAGCCATGGTTCATGCCTGGCTGACGGGCGGCTGATCTGTTAAATGATAATGATTAGGATTTAATAGGCTGCAATGCTTCGCGTGTCTACCAGATGGCATAAATTCCTGAATTGTAATGCAGTATATATATATATATACTGTGCAGTATTGCAGCCAGCGGGAATAAAATGCTCCAATCCCTGCCTGGAAAATAACGCAATGCACTCGCGCAGAAAACAGTCACAAACCTCAATACACCCGAGTATACCCGAATTCGTGGGACTAGCCGAGCTCGAATAAAGTGTGTCGCCAGTGTATCCCACCACAGAATTTTACAGATACGAGTACCTGTAGTGAAAACCTTACAATCAAATGTTGCTGCCTGAGGCACAGGGAGATAGAGGGACTTGCTCAAGTTTCTCTCTCTCTGAAGCCACCTTTAGGTAAGACATTAATTAACGTCAGGTTAAATTCCTGTGCTAACCTCAATGGCTTTTAGTGCACATACGATGTTAGGAAGAACCAGGGCTAGATTGGAGAAGGAACATCATTCTGGCACTTATTTTAGCAGCCGGAACAGCTTTCCAACAGTTCAACAGCCACTCTGCCTCCTTTCCCCAGGCCCTACTTCGGTAACATAGGTACGCAGCTTGTCAGTGACCTACCCGGATGCAGTAGGGGCACGGCCGGCAGTCTAACCCTGCAAGCTGGGCCCAGCCGGAAGTCAGGCGCAACTCCCTGCATTGCCTGCCTGAGTGGGCCCTCCTCCATCCCTGCCTGGGCACAGTCTGGGAAGCTCCGCGCCAACGTTCCCCAGGTGCGGAGCTTCCCAGTGCCCAGGCAGCCGATACCAGAAATTGGCCCCAACTTCTGCCTGGGCCTTACTTGCAGGCTTAGACTGCCAGGGCAGGCTCCCTCTGCTGTCGGTAGGTCACTGACAGGCTCTGCAGCTACGTACCCCAGGTAGGGCTGAGGGAAAGGAGGGAGAGTGGCTGCAGAAATGCTGGAACGCTGCTAAAATAAGTGCTGGAATGGTGTTCTGGATGCGTTTCTGTTCCACTCTAGCCCTGGTTCTGTCAGGTTTTGCCATCGCGGCCATTTCCCTTCAGCTCCAACACATCCTTTTTTGCCTCCACCAAGATGACAGACATCTGAGGTCATTTTACCATCCCCCAAGATGGCCGAAGTAGCTTCATTCTGCCCTAAACCTGGATGGAGGTTGTTATCAGCTGCACCTGTTCCTGGCCTCTATGAGGAAGCAATTTCCATGCAGCCAATGTCTGATCATTTATGCTCTTGGACACCGTTGGTTATCCTTCTTCTGATTTGCCTGTCCTGAACATTTGCTGAACCTCTGCCTGGACTTGGACTCTGTTTGCCTCTCTCCTGCCCTGACCTTGAAACCCCGACTACGCTGCTGTACAGTACCGTGCTCTGATCTTGGAACCGTGATCCCAACCATGGCTTGTGACTTGGATATTCTCTTTAATCATGAGTCAGCCCCAAGTCCTGTGGACCTCGGTGAGGTAAGGGGCACCATTTCATATCAAGGCTGTTTACTGGGAGATCAAGAGAAGCGTATGTCTCTTCAGGACCAGCAATTGACTATGATCGCCACGTTTCTGCAAACTTTTTCAACTAGCCTTGAGGCGCTACTAATGGTTCTTGTGATAAAAATCACCCTCAAAATATGGTATAATCTTCCCCTGATTCACAAATTGTTTGATCGACTTAGAAGAGCTACACTGTTCATGAAGCTTGACCTCCGCGGAGCCTACAACCCAATTCATATATATAGGAGGGTGACAAATGGAAGATGGACTTCAACACCAGGGATGGGCACTAGGAGTACCTAGTCATGCCCGTCGACTTATGTAATGCCATGGTGGTATTTCAGTCCTTCAATCACAAAGTATTCCATCATAAATTTGCCAAGTTACAAAAGTGCCTCTGATCAATTGAAGATTTTCTTCTGGGGTACATTATTTCCTCTGACGGCTTGGAAATGAATCCTGCAAAGTATCTCCTGTCCTTGAATGGCCTACTCCAACCACCCTAAAACCCATTCAAAGATTCTAGGGCTTTGAGAATTACTATCTCTGATTCATCTGGAAACTTCTCTCAGGATACGGCTCGCATCATGGCTCTCACGAAGGGGGCAAATCCTTTTCAATGGCTCTCACTGCCTTTCAGACACTAAAGACAATCTTCTCCACAGCACCCATTTTGGTTAACCCAGATCCTTCAAAGGCTTTAATTCTAGAGGTAGACACCTATGACTTTGGGTCTAATGAGGTTCTTTCTCAAAAGAGTGAATTCCATGGCAGGTTACCCCTGTGTGCTTTCTTGGAAAAAAATCAGGCTGAAAAGAATTATCAGGAACAGAGAACTTCTGGCAATCAAGATGGCCTTGGGGGAATGGCAACATCTATTGGAGGGCACAACATCTCCCATCCATTTCCTATCATCCAGGTTCAAAGAACATCAAGGTCGATGCTCTCTCTACACAATGTCTGGCAGATGGAGAAGAGGAGACTAACAAATGACCCATTAACCCTCAGGCACGCATCATCTCCTCTATCACGCAACAACCCTGTGAGCATTTGTGTGCCTCCCTAAGCTCTTTGTTCCTCTACTCTATCATGAGGATTCTTCATTGGGGACATTGCTCAAAGATTTTGAGACATCGAGGTGAGAGGAAGACTTCCAACTTCCTAGAGCGCACCTTCTGTTGGCTTGAGATAAATAAGGATATTAAGCAGTTCATGACTGCTTGCACTTTCTGCGTGCAGAACCAAGGTACCCAGAGCACTTCCTTCTTGCCTTCCCCAATCCCTGCCTTTCCCTGACCACCCCTGGACCCACTTAGTGAAGGATTTCATAGTGTAATTGCCACCATCTAAGGTAATGACCACCATACTGGTAGCGGTCAACCGGTCTTCCCATAGGAGATATTTTGCATGCATTTGGGTTTCTATGGCTAAAGTCTCCAACCAAGGGCCTCATGCAGTAAAGGCTGATAGAAAAAAATCACCAGGGTTTTTAAATCGCCATTTTTGGCAGCGTTGCTATCAGGGTATGCAGAAAGGCCTGAATACCGTTGATTGCAACATTTGGAAAAATGGCGAGTAGCCGGCGGCAATGGGATCTGCCCTCTGAAAGGAGCTCACCCGGTGGGTTCTATCTGCTGCAGAGAGAGAGAGAGTTGTCTCTCCCTGCGCAAATGTCGTCGTCATTTTTTGACATTTTATTAATAGTATAGGTGAGCAGAGGGTCTCCGGAGCAGAACCGCATTCATTTCAGGTCCGGGGACCCCCTGCTTCCCAAGATACAGACCCCGTTATGGGGTGCCGGGATCTCCTATGCATTTAAATGCCCCATGTCATGTGACAGTGGGAATCAAATGCATAGGAGATACCGGCACCCCATAACGGGGCCTATATCTCGGGAAGCAGGGGGTCCCCGGACCTGAAATCAATGCGGTTCTGCTCCGGAGACCCCCTGCTCATCTACACTAGTATTAAAACACAAATAAAAAATGTTTTTAAATTCCATACCATAGCAGATATCTGCTATTGTAATGAAGCTGCTTTAATGTAATTTTTATTAATAATGTGCGGGAGCAGGGGGTCTCCTGAGCTGAACCGCTTTGATTTCAGCCTCAGGGACCCCCTGCTTCCCGAGTTACAGGCCCTGGTATGGGGCATCGGGTGCCGGTACCGCCGCCATTTTTAAAGGATCCACGTGACATAACTGGGTAATTAAAATACCAGGTAAGAACACTGCAGAGGATTGGTTGACAGCATGAACAGGAAAAAAGGGAGTTGAGAATGACTAAAGCACCAACCTTTGGATTTGAAGACAGGGAATTTGAGGCACAATGGAGTCAGATCTTGGACCAATGTTCCTTCAAATTGATTGATTTAATCATACAACACAGAATGAAAGAGAAACATCTAGCTTTCAAACAAGTTAAAGAATTACAAACCAAATTGCAGGACTTTATTGACATGGATCAATTCAAGGAATTAGATGACAAATTAGCAAACGAAGGAGTCTGGAACAAGCACTGCAAAGAATCCGGGCGGGAGGCGGGTTAAAAAAGAGCTAATTTATTCAGGCATCAAGCCTCAGGACATACAACAAAACCGGTAGGTTCCTCTGACGCGTTTCTTATCAAAGATAAAGTGCCTTTTGGCAAGAAACGCATCAGAGGAACCTACAGGTTTTGTTGTATGTCCTGAGGCTTGATGCCTGAATAAATTAGCTCATTTTTAACCTGCCTCAAGCCCGGATTCTTTGCAGTGCTTGTTCCAGACTCCTTTGTTCGCTTTTTCTTACTTTGGGAGCGACGCACGCCAAGCAGGACGGATGCAGGGTGATCCAGTGAGTATTTGACTCATATCATTTATGGTTCTTTGTTCATTCCAAGTGGCCAGTGTGTATCTGAGAATTTTTGTTAGTCACACGGAGCAGGAGGATTACATAGGAGGAGGGAAAGGAATTCCAGTATATAGTTACTAGGTACGCTCACAATTACTACCAGGGAAGATTGCCAGCCCCCCTCCTTTATCCCCCGTGTATATTCCATGTGTGAACATTATCAACTTACATATACCACAGTATATAGTGCCACGGGACATTAACCTTTGGAGGAATGATTATTTTCCGTCCTAACCTGAGAATTTGATTGACTCAGTACATTATAAATCTACACCATCCACAGAAGAGTTTCTGTAGCACCCCGTTGGGACTTGTTCCCATTCTATAGATGACAAATTAGCCAGTAACATTAACAAATTTGAGAAAAATATAATGCAAACCAAACAAAACAAGTTTGAACGTGATCAGCTCGATTATGAGCGTAACCAAATTTATATTTGGCATAAACCACAACAACAAAGAAAAAATGCTAAAAACGTCCCTAGGAAACAGACACCAAAGAAACAGGCTAAATCTATTCTCAAGAAATCCAATACAAAACTAAGTGATAAATCGGTTGATTCGGACACAACTGATAATGATTACACTACTGTACACACAGTGTCTCCTTTTCTGAATATGACGCTCTAGGTTCCTCAGCAGATGAGATGAATACCTCTGGGAAATCAAACTCCAGTCAAAAAAAGGTATTCTTAAGCGTTATATGACGTCAAAAAACAAAGAGGTAAAAGGAATAGACCCAAATCCAGGAGTCAATACCCCAAAGAAGAGGAGGTACTAACAAATGAAAATACCAATGTCATCAAAATCTCACAATATTTACTTACACAAGCTGAATACAAAGTCCTTGATCTAGGTTTGACATTTGTTCCGGATAAAAATTCAATCTGTTCACCACTAGAGTGGATTTATATATACTACCGACACGCTTTATCACTCTGCGGCCAGATCCGCAAGCCGGGAGATTTCCCGGCTTGCTAGTGGCCGCCCCTCGGCGTGCCGCGCGTCATAGACGCGCGGTCACGCGTATTCGGGAGCGTGCGCCCTCTGCACGCGCGTCCAGGGGCTCCCCGAGGGAGCCCTGGTGTCCCGCGATCGCGGGACAGCGGCAGGGGGTTCCGGGGGACCCGGGGGACCCGGCGGACCCGGCAGCGGTAGGGAGAGTGCCCCGATCGGAGGGCGCTCTTCCGCTGCTTCGGCGCGCGCCCGTCACTCTCGGGCGCGCGCCAGGCTACTGCTGCGGCCAAGAACGGGCAAATGCTCGAATAAACTTGGCCGCAGCAGTAAATGTATCCGGAAGCTATCATTAAGGCGATTCTTTAAGGGGAAATCTATGAAATCTGGCACTTTTTCACAGGACTCTTTGCATTTAGTGCCTGATTACCCTAAAGAAACTATACCTAGTTTTGATATTGGAGAACATCTTACATTTCGTGATCATTTCTTTTTTCAAGATATGTTAGATCTGTCAGAAGAACACACAGAATGTATTTATACATCTATCTCTTTTCTAGGGAGAAAGCCATCAGGTCTGCACAATAGATCGAAATTTTGTCCTGGAATAATGACAAATAATGCTATTGATTTATTTCAACAAACAGTGGAAAGCTGGGCCTCCCCTTCCCTCAGCACTGCCCCCCTCCCTTCTCTCCTCCAGTAATGCTGGGCCTCCCCTTCCCTCAGCACTGCCCCCCTCCCTTCTCTCCTCCAGTAATGCCGGGCCTCCCCTTCCCTCAGCACTGCCCCCCTCCCTTCTCTCCTCCAGTAATGCCGGGCCTCCCCTTCCCTCACCACTGCCCCCCTCCCTTGTCTCCTCCAGTAATGCCGGGCTCCTTAGGCTCCGCCCCTCTGTCCCTCCCTTTAGGCTCCGTGGGCCTGCCAGTCTCATCTGCAATGGCTACCTATGCTGCTCCAGCATCCCATCCACGGGCCCCAGATAACCCACATGCCCCCTTATATCCCCTCCCAGGCACCTTACCAACCGCAAGGGGGACAGGCCTTATTTTTGTGTGTGTTTGCAGAGGTGGGCTTATTGTGTGTGTGTGGGTGTGTGTCACTGTGTGTCTGTCTCTGTCACTGTGTCACTGTGTGTGTGTCAATGTCACTGTGTGTGTGTGTGTGTGTGTGTGTGTGTGTGTGTGTGTGTGTGTGTGTGTGTGTGTGTGTGTGTGTGTGTGTGTGTGTGTGTGTGTCACTGTGTGTGTCCGGCACTGTCACTGTGTGTGTGTGTGTCACTGTCACTGTGTGTGTCCGGCACACAGTGTGTCTCACTGTCTCTGTGTGTCTCACTGTCTCTCTGTGTGTGTGTGTCTCACTGTCTCTATGTGTGTGTCTCACTTTCACTGTGTGTGTATGTCACTGTCTCTCTGTGTGTCTCTGTGTGTGTGTCACTGTCTGTGTCATGGTCACTGTGTCACTGTGTTTGTGTGTCACTGTCTGTGGCTGTATCCTCCCCTCCAAATTCCATCAACATGGCTGCGCGATGTCACGTAATGCCCATTGCCATAACAACGAGACACATTTACACATTTATTGGCAAGACTAATATTATTTTTATCATATACTTATTGGTTATCTGCACATTTATATTCACTTATTCTCAACTATTTTTAGTTTTTCAATCACATATTATATCACATTCACATTAGACCACATTTAAACATTAAGGGATAAAATCATTAATTTTTTACATATACATATTTTACACTATAGTATAAACTTATATATAGTTTTCATTGTCATTAGACATACTTATTTTTCCTTGACTAAATGTTATATGGTATTGTTTTTTTGGGATATTAGTCTTCCACTTTGATGACTGGTTAATATGTTAATTGTTGTTCATTGTTAAGCTCCATTGGACTTGTGTGATGCTCAGAGGCTCTGGACGCTCTTCTAGGTGTAGATTTTGCAGGGCGGAGGATTCAATTGATTACTCATACCCTTCAGCTTATACCATTTAACATTGACCCTATTGTGGGCGTGCATCAGCCTCTGACCATTATATAATCCGACTCCCATGGAGCAGTAGTACTCTTTGATAAAGCGCCTCCACGGCGGGAAACGCGTCAGAGTTTTTAAATTTAGTGTGTCTGTCCTTTTTTGGCTATTATGCCTAATAAATAACTCATTTTTTGCATCAGGCCCTCTTTATTTTTCCTTTTGGCAGTGCTCTGCTCTTTCACTACTATCAAGTGTCAGTCAATCAGTCACCCACCCAAGTGTCAGTTAATCAGTCACCAAGTGTCAGTCAGTCACCCAAGTGTCAGTCAGTCACCCAAGTGTCAGTCAGTCACCCACCCAAGTGTCAGTCAGTCAGTCACCCACCCAAGTGTCAGTCAGTTAGTCACCCAACCAAGTGTCAGTCAGTCACCCACCCAAGTGTCAGTCAGTCACCCACCCAAGTGTCAGTCAGTCACCCACCCAAGTGTCAGTCAGTCAGTCACCCACCCAAGTGTCAGTCAGTCAGTTACCAAGTGTCAGTCAGTCACCCAAGTGTCAGTCAGTCACCCACACAAGTGTCAGTCAGTCAGTCACCCACCCAAACCGGGATAACCAGTTGCGAGTAGCAACATCATCAATACCAGCTAACATCACATGCCTCACCAAAGAGAAGCAGTTCCAGCCATCACATTAGGGCTGAGTTAATTAAATGTTTGACCAAATATAGCAGGTTAATTTTTAAATTGATAATTTTGTATGGCCCGCGAATGATGTTATAAATATCCAAATGACCCTTGGCAGAAAAAAGGTTCCCCACCCCTGATCTAAGGGCATCCAGCACACAACAAATAAAAAATATTCTGATAATATGCGTCCCCAACTACGTGACGCCATTGTTTCTTTAAAAGATAATGACAGAAGTCGTGAAAAACGCTGACAAATGCGGCGCAGTCGTTGTGTTGGATCGAACCTTTTACTATGCAGAAGCATCTAGACAATTAAGTGACCAGCTTTCCTACATTGCACTTGATTCTGACCCCACAAAACAATTTTTGGATCAACTTTATGACTTACTAGATGAAGGTAAAGAACTACAAGTTTTGTCCATGAAGGAGTTTGATTATCTACATGTTCATACCCCACTATTCCTATCTTTCACCATCTTCCCAAAATTTACAAGTCCCTTCACTCACCACTGGGGCGCCCTATTGTTTCTAGCATTGGGTCACTGGGTGAGCACTTATCAATCTACATAGATCACTATTTACAACCCATTGTCACTACACTTACTTCACATTTATTTGACACTTCATATGTACTCCCTTTATTTCAGGATTTTCTTTGGCTTCCCAATTTTCTTTGGGTTATCATTGATGTATCCTCTCTCTATACCATTATTTCCCACACAGACGTTCTTAGAGCCATTAGATATTTTCTTGAATACGACTCATCTTTTTCACCGGCACATATCCCCTTTTATTGGATGCCATTCATTTTCTTCTAACACATAATTATTTTCTTTTTTCCGGGGGTTTCTATCTCCAAACACGTGGGACTGCCATGGGTACGTGCTTTGCACCCTCCTATGCCAACATTTTTATGGGTTGGTGGGAGGCATCCTAAGTGTTTGGAGATAGAAACCCTTACAGACATCACATTCAAGTTTATCGTCGCTTCATAGACGATCTTTTTATGATTTGGAGTAACATGGCTGCCGTCACATGGAACTTCAGCCAATCAGATTGTGGGAACTATAATGAAGTTGCCTGTAAATGTATTTTTCATGCATCTGATTCATGCCGGGGGTCTCCGGTGCTGATATTAATGGGTATCAGTTCCGGAGTGTTCCGGGATCAATCGGATGCAGGAAAAATGCATTTTTTTTCTAAGTGCCGTCTCGCCACTTCTCAGCTGCTTCTGCCCACATTCTTGCCAACTTTTTGTGACGAGGTGATTTGGAGAGGAATTCTCAATTCTAGAGCGGCGATCAGCCTCGATAAGCTAATCAGGGCTACTAGAATTTAGTGTGTTTGAAAAATTGCCGATCAGTGCCAAAACGTGGCTTATCGCCATGCGTCTGGCGATTTTTTTTTTTATCAGCAAACAAAAACGGCGATTTTGGTCTTATCGTCAGCTTATCGTGGCTTACTGCATGGCAGTATGCTTTTTTGGCGATTAAGCTGTCAATAAGTTGGCGATAAGATGGTGATAAGTGGCTTATTGCTGCTTATAGCATGAGGCCCCAAGGATCTCAGTTAATCTCCAAGTTTTGGAGGGCTTTTCCTCAGCCTATCACACTCAATCCAATGGCCTCATGGAAAGGACTAATCAACCCCTGGAGCAGTACCTCCAAAATGTTGTCTCAGACCGTCAGGATGACTGGGTAACCGGCTTCCCTGGGCTGAGTTTGTCCACAACTCATTGTGGAAGGATTCAACCCAGGAATCACACATTTTCTGCATATATGGTTACCACCCTAATGTCCTCCCAGCCTCAGCTGTACCGTCGGGAGTCCCTGCAGTGGATCTCAAGTTCCTGTTACTGCAAGATCTCAGGAAGATGATCCAGGCCAAGTCATTTAAGAGTGTCCTTTAGCCAAATCTCCACGCAGATAAGCGGCCTTGACCATCACCAGCATTCCAAGAAGGTGATTGCTCTCAACTAAGAATATCCAGCACAGGGCACCTGTAGCCAAGCTTGGCCCTAAGTATATTGGACTGTACCTAATCACCAAGCTGATCAACCCGGTGGCCGTTAAGTTAAAGGATTTCTTATAATAGTTGACGTTTTTGGACGCCGTTTGGACCTTTATCGAGATGGAATGTAGATTTAATTATCTACTATTTAGAGTTTTGTTTAATAATGTTTTATTTTTATAACAATTGTGACAGAAAGGGGCCAAGAGACCTGTATAACAAAGGTTAAGCCTGGCCCCTGCCATCCTTCCCTGGGGTCATGTGAAAACCAGACTCCGGGGCTACTTGGTTTTAATGTAGTGTATAGCCACTGCATAACCTGTACTGTGAGTCTCTGGACATGCAGGGCTGAGAAACCGCTTGTGCTGCCCGCATGTCCAGAGAAAATGGCTGCTGTTGGGACTTGACGGGGAGGTGAGGTGCAGGGGACAAAGGCAATGGTTTTCATGCGGCAGAGATTGGGCCGAGGGCGGCCATCCGCCCAAAAGACCGGAGCAATTTTCTGCCTCCCCAGCCAGAGCGGTGCCCGCCTAGTGGGATATATCTTGTCGGATGGGGGAAGCAGTTGCTGAGTCTCCCTGGTAGAATCTGTGCTCATTGGCCAGTTTGAAGTATCCTCCACAAAGCCCTTTAACTCTGAAAACCCAAACCCAGCCCTAATTGGTTCATGGCAGCGAGCCCTCACTTCCTGATTGGTTCATGGAGGCAAGCCTTCGCTTCCTGATTGCTCTGTGAGCTGAATCCACGCTCTGATTGATTGCCAGCCCCTCTACCATGCTTTCCTATGTCAGAGGGGAAGATAGAAAAAAGGGACCCAATCAGTACACGAGAGGTTGATCCTGAGCCTATTGTGTAAAATGACTAAGCTGCACCGGAGACACCCAAAGACAAATCAGGGATCTCTGCAATGCGGAAAGTGTGAATTTGCTTTGCGATCCAGAGCCGTAACTAAGCTGGAGCAGAGAGCGGGACTTTCAGCGGCAGATGTGTAAGTGTTCTACCACAAATAGCATGTGAGGATTCGCCATTCCAGCATTTTTGTCCCCTTAACCCTCACCTGTCTATCAGCTTCCAGAAGCAATCCTAGAGGGCATCCCAGCGGCGGTTCTCATACACGGCGCTTGAGCAGTGCGCGGTCTCCTTTGGTCTCCGCGGTCCCCAGGTCCAGGGTATACTTTCCCTCCGGCAGCAGTGACGCGCGGCACACATCCTCCCCAACATTCCGTGGTCTCCGTTCCCCGAGATTCTCTGTCTCCACATTGGCCTTTCTTGATTCTGGATCCGGTGGCAACTTTATTGATCAGAGCTTTTCAGAGAACCATAATATCCCTCTTGTGAGAAAGAAGAATCCCATTGACTTAGAGGCTATTGATGGGAGACAGCTTCAGCCTGCGTTCATTTCTTGGAGACTCAGATCCTTCAGCTGAGATCAGCAGATAATCACTTGGAGGACATTTCTTTGAACGCCATTCACTCTCCTTCCATAGCAGTGATTCTGGGACTAACCTGGTTACAGGTCCATAACCCTCGGATTGATTGGCGGAACAAGGAACCTATCCAGTGGAGTCCATACTGCATTCAAAATTGTCTTGAGGTTCAAAGTAGTGTATGCGCTACTACCATATCTGAGGACAAAGTAAGGGTACTATTGCCGGAGGAATATACCGACTTCAAGGATGTCTTCGACAAAGTCAAGTCTGAAATAGTTCCTCCACATCGCTCCTACGATTGTCCTATCGTATTGCTTCCTGGTACCACACCGCCTAGAGGAGCTTCCTATCCATTATCTATGCCTGAAACTAAAGCCATGAAAGAATATATTGCCTAGAACCTTCACAGGGGGTTTATCCGCAAATCCACATCTCCCGCTTGAGCTGGGTTTTTCTTCGTAAAGAAAAAAGATTGGACCTTGCGGCCTTGCATTGACTATTGGGGACTCAACAAAATTACTATTAAAAATCGCTATCCTCTTCCTCTCATCTCCCAACTGTTTGATCGCCTTCAAAGAGCTAGAATCTATTCCAAGCTGGATCTACATGGTGCTTACAACATTATTAGAATTCGTCAAGGCGACGAGTGGAAAACTGCATTCAATACCAGAGATCGACACTACGAGTACATGGTCATGTCTTTCGGCCTTTGTAATGCCCCAGCCGTGTTACAAGACTTTGTCAATGAAATATTTAGGGATCTTCTTAACTCTTTTGTAACCGTTTATTTGGACGATATCCTGATCTTTTCTAAATCTATGCAGGAACATGTAGAACACGTCAAACAAGTACTCCGTCTACGAGAGAATCAATTATGTGCTAAACTTGAAAAGTGCCACTTTCATCAATCTTCTACAGTTTTCTTAGGATACATCATCTCGGATAGTGGCCTCACGTTGGATCCTGCCAAAGTCAAAGCAGTCTTGGATTGGCCTCAACCCACTACCCTCAAGGCTGTCCAACGCTTCCTGGGTTTTCCAATTATTATCGCATATTTATTCAGAATTTTTCTTCTGTAGTAGCTCCTCTGACGGCTCTTACTAAAAAAGGTGCTGATCCCGTGGTTTGGTCCTCTGCCGCAGCCAAATCTTTTGATCTCTTAAAAAAACGTTTGTATTCGCCCCGGTTCTTGTCCATCCTGATCCCAAGCTCCCCTTTACCCTCGTGGTGGATGCATCCGATGTCGGTGTAGGCGCTGTTCTTTCTCAGAGGAAGACTCCTCAGGCCAGGTTGCACCCCTGTGCTTTTTTCTCCAAAAAAATTTCTTCAGCAGAACGCAACTATGATATTGGTAATCGAGAGCTCCTGGCCATGAAACTTACCTTAGAGGAATGGAGACACCTTCTAGAGGGAACTGAAGTGCCTATAACAATTCTTACGGACCACAAGAATTTGTTGTACATTGAGGGAACACGTCGCCTGGGAGCCCGTCAAGCCAGATGGTCACTCTTCTTTTCAAGATTTAACTTCATAATTTCCTATCTCCCAGGACCCAAAAACGTCAAGGCGGACACCCTTTCCCGTCAATTCTCTCTGGACGACAAATCTGAGGACCAGCTAAAATCTATTCTTCCATCCAAATTCATTCTCTCTGCTAATACCTTTAACACTCTTAAGGACATTGTACTTCAACAGGACCACATTCCCACCAGTCTTATGGTTCTCGAGGGTCGCCTATTCACCTCTTCCCCACATCTTAGAAAGGTTCTTGAATGGGGCCATTCATCCAGATCAGCAGGACATACCGGGACCAAAAGAACTATCGATCTAATTTCTCGAACTTTCTGGTGGCCCGAGATGCAAAAGGACAAAGATTTTGTAGTTGTGTGCCCAACTTGTGCCAGGACTAAAACTCCAAGGAATCTTCCCCCTGGTCTTCTGCAGCCCTTGCCAGTTCCTGATCGTCCGTGGACACACTTGTCCATGGATTTTGTCGTGGAGCTGCCTATATCTAAGGGCATGAACACGATCCTTGTGGTAGTGGATCGATTTTCAAAACAATCTCATTTTATACCTCTCAAAGGTCTTCCTAACTCTTCCAAACTTGCGGATATATTTATCAAAGAGATCTTTCGCCTTCACAGGGTACCGTTGGTCATAGTATAGGACAGAGGATCTCAATTTGTGTTGAAGTTCTGGTGCTACTTTTGTCTTCAATTGAGTATCTCCCTACACTTTTCTTCGGGGTATCACCCCCAAACTAACGGTCAGACCGAGAGGATCAATTAGTCTCTACAGCAATACATCTGCTGCTTTGTGTCAGACACCCAGGATGATTGGTCCAAGCTCCTGCCCTGGGCGGAGTTTGCACACAGCAATCTGCAAAGTGAATCAACCATGGAATCCCCCTTCTTCGTCAACTACGGATTCCATCCTTTTACTCTTCCTCTCTCCTTGCCAACTTCGGGGGGTCCCGGCGGCAGATGACAAGATCAAGGAACTACAAAACCTTTGGTAAAGGATCCAAGTAAATATCAAATCAGCCACCAACTGGCAGAAGATCCAGGCAGATTGCCACCGCAGACCAGCTCAAGAATTCAAACCCGGCGACACGGTCTGGCTTTCATCCAGAAATATTAGATTAAGGTTCCCTCCATGAAATTTGCGCCTAGATTTCTTGGCGCATTTTCTGTTTCTGAAAAGATTAACCCGGTCGCTTACCGGTTGTCTCTACTATCTTCCATGAGGATTCCGTCCGTTCTCCATGTCTCGTTATTGAAGCCAGTCATCCAAAATGCTCATTCAGTTCCAGTCCCACCTACACCCTCTTGCAAGGACAACCTGAATACAAAATACAGTCCATTCTGGATTCCAAAATATCAAGAGGCTCTTTACACTACTTGGTCCACTGGAAGGGATTCGGACCAGAGGAGAGATCTTAGATTCTGAGTCACCGGGTCCATGCGGCCAGGCTAGTTCGGTTGCTCCATTTGAAGTTTCCTGACAAACCTTCATAGAGTCGCCTGGAGGTTGCTCCTAGAGGGGGTTGGGGGGGTACTGTGAAGATTCGCCATCCTGGCGTCTTAACCTCATCTTCTCCTACCTTCCCTTCAACCTCTGACGCTCAGGATGTGCGACATTACGGCAGCCCTTCTATGCGCGCGATCTGTTCACACTTCCACAGGTTCCGCCTCCAGACTCCGCCCCCGCTCTGGTGTCGGTGACCCGTGGTGCGCGGACGGCACACAATCTGTTGACCTTCCCTCAGGGCCCGCCTCCAGACTTCGTCCCCGCTCTGATGTCGTGACACGTGGCGCACGGTTTTCCCCTCCACTGGTTCTGTCGCCGGACTCCGTCCCCGCTATGACGTCGGTGACACGCGGTGCGCAAATGGCCCGCGTGGTGCTCCACACACACACCATAATCAGGCTGCACAATGGGGCGCACCTGCACTACCCAGCAGCCTATCAACAATTACTGTACATCCTGGTTTCATGCTGCCTTCCCATTGGAGGAGGGTTCCTTAAATACCTTGACTGCTCATTCTCTCATTGCTGGGCATAACCTTGTTTTGTGACGCCGTGCCTTGCTGCAATTCGTGCCTAGTTCCTTGTTTGCCTAGAGCCTGCTGTTGCTTAACCCTGCTTCGTATTTGGACTCCGCACTTCTCCTCTCCTGACCCGGCTTACGTACGACCATCCTTACCTCTCCAATACTGACCACGGCTACCCTCACAACGACCATGCTCTACTCTCCAATCCTGACCACGGCTAAGTACCTCCTACGATCCGCTACTCTCCCATCCAGACCCGGCAAGTATAACGATCAATCTAATCTCTGTACCTCTGACCCGGCTTGCAAGACCACTCTACACTCTAGACGCGCCCTTGCGGTTGTGGGTTGGAGTTACATACAATTCCCTACCTCAACCTCTGGGTAGCATCTGGTTTGTGGTGAGCTATGTATTACAGTTTTATTCTATTTCATTAATAAAATAATTTCAGAACCTGTTGCTCCATTCGGTGCATAAAACTAACCTACTTTCAAAAAATAACAAGAAAACATATATTTCTTACCTATTCTAATAAATAAGAAAACAAAACAGATTGATCCTGCAAACTAAGTTTTTAAAAATGTCCTTCTCTTTTCCCATATTATAATAAACCAGTTTTTAAAACGTAATTTGAAGCTACTGAGCTTCTATTTAATTTTCATGTCTGGAATGTGTTCTGCCCGTTATTCCTGTGTAACATGTTCACCTGGTTCTGTCTGTGGAAATTGAGGGGGAAAGAATGTCATTCTGTTTAAGGAAACAAATGGCCTGACCAGAACAATCAATATCCTTATTTTTCCAGTGACCGGCTGATTACAAAAATGGTAAAGATCAAAGGATCTTCCCGATTTCACCCTTTCTTTATCCTCTCTCCACGGACACCCAAACTCTCCTTTGCCCAGTGTTGATTAGTTTGTGTTCTGATGGGTGTGTATACCTTTTAAAATTACATTTCATCGCGAGCAATTAATGGTATTCCATTTTCGTACGACCTTGCAAGTTTCTGGATGGTAATTTTGTATACATACTGTATAATAACCCGGCGTTCCCATTATTTAACTCTCCCACAAAATTTACACACAGATAGGATTCACTCAGGTTGAGAATAATGAGGGGCGCCGATGGACTGCGACATTGTCAGTGTCAGTCAGTATGCACTCATACTTGGTTAATCTGGCATTAGGAATTTGGGTTGTGTATTTTATCATTTTGGATTGACAAATTATAATTTCAATTTATTTATTTTATGCCTTTATCCAGCCAACGCCTGTAACAAAACTAAAGAGTCCTATTTCAAAAGTATTTCTCTCTCTGTGTCACCATTGTTCTGATAACGGTCATTCTGGTTATTTCTCTGGCTATCTCTCCTAGGAGCTATGCAATTTCTGGCAAAGTGTCCTGATTTTTTACAGTTATAACATTTCCGTCTTCTTACTTGGTCCCTATTATTGAATCTATTCTGAGAATACAACACAGATCCTTCAGCAACTGTATCTTGTGAATTAAACATTGTCTTCGCTTGTACTAATTTAACACTTTCCTTTGCTAACTTGTCTTCCTGATTTATTTCCTTTGCTTCCTTACAGCGTTGCATGTGTTCTGCAACAGTCACATATAGTCTGTACTTGCATTCCTATTTCATAAACCTTTCATAAAAGCAGCCACTATTAGCAGTCTTGCGTTTGTTTCTACTCCTTCAATTCTTCCATACCCCTTAATCATTTTCAATAATATATCAGCAAATTCACTTACTGTTTCTTCCTTATTTTGTTTTGTTGTGTTATTTTTGTCCAGTCAATTGTTCATGTAAATGCCCCAATAATGACATTTTTAACATTAGCATACCATGTTCCCAAATCCCCTAACACTCTTGTTTCTTCTACAGTATCCCATGGATGCTTACCACCTGCTTGTGCCCCTATTTCTATCTGTCTAGCATTAAAGGTAGTGATAAATTTAGTTCGGTCAGTAGATGTCATAAGTACTCGAAACAAATATCTTACATCTCCCACAGTCGGATTGTATGCTACCATGATACCATCCAAAACCTCATTAAAACCCACATGATCCTCAGAAAGTTTTGGGAACTGCTGCCTTAACAACATCAACTCAGATGGTGTCCAAGAAGCATGAATAACTCTTGGTGCTCCATCTTAAGCTCCATCTTAAGCAACTGCACCTACCTCTCTCAATGGAAGAACGGTTTCATTTTTGTCAGTATTAGGATGAGTCCTTAAAGGCATATCATTCAATTTTAATTTTCTGGAGGCAAAATTCTTCCCCCTCAATCTTTTACCTCGCCTTGTCCCTGAGACAATATGTCCTGATATTTGGGAAATTAAATCTGACATGTTGCTAGAAAATTTAGAACTTTTAATGTCTGATGCCTTCCTCATCGCTTTCATCAATCTCATTCTCTTTCTCAGTTCTGGGATCAAATTCCATTAAGTCAAAATTAAATCTGACAACTTCTGTTATTTTATTTTTTAAATCTCTTTCCACAGAGGACTTTTACTTTTCCACACAGGACTTTTATTAATTGATTCTTACAATAACCCACTCATTATCAGAATTCCGTCACCCAGCCAAGACTTCAAAGAGACATCACTGTGATGGTGAGGGGGAACTCAGGCCAATAATAAATGTATTATGCCCGGCTGGGTGCCCCTGAGCCATATTGGGGAATTGTAAAGTGCCAGCTTTTTACATACACATACAAATATATTTTCATTACATTTACAATGTTTCTGCCATCATAGGGTTACAGAGATGGCACTTTACAATTCCCCAACATGGCCAAGGGGCACCCAGTCGGGCATAATTTCTTTATTATTGGCCTGGGTACCCCCTCACCATCACAATCACAGCCTCATGAAACACTCTACTCCCTAAACAAAAGGCATGTTCTTACCTTGTCCATTAAGTTGAGTGTCTGTGAGGTTTCGCCATCCTAGCAGTCGCAGAACGTCTCCTCACCTCAACAAACCTTCCGTGACAGACACTCAGGATGCGCGGTCTCTTGGCCCTGAAACGCACGCGCGTGCATCTTACGCGGCCTGATTCCCTGTCCGCAGATTCTGTCTCCGACCCCCGCTCTGATGCATGATGGGTGCGTTCATGCAGCCTCCCCGTGATGCGCGTTCCAAGCCCCGCCCCCACTCTGGTGATGGACAGGACCGGCGTGGGAGTGATGCGCACTTCGGGCTCCGCCCCCTGACCTTCGTGACACGCGCGGGTCGGCACACGATTGTTCCTGCCCCCTCTTGCTCTAAGGACATCCAGAACCGGCGTGGGAGGGCCGCACGCTCCAGGCTCCACCCTCTGACGCGCGCAGGTCGACACGCGTGCAGTTCCACCCCCATCCTCAATTAGGCTGCATCATAGGGCACACCTGTGAGCACAAGCAGTCTATCGGTGCATACTTCCTGGTTTGCCCTGGCTGGCTATTGGTGGCCCTATTTTTATAAACCTTGATGCTGCGTTTGTTGCTGAGCATAGTCTAGTGTGACGCCGTGCTTTGCTGCATTCCAGTTCCTGTGACCTTGCCTTGCCTTGCTGTTTGACCCCTTGTTGCCTGACCTTGCTGGTCTCTTGGATTCCGCAACTCTCCTCTCCTGATCCGGCTACGAACGACCATTCTCCTGTCTCCAGTCCTGACCTCGGCTAAGTACTCCAACGATCCGATACTCTCCTATCCTGAACCTGGCTACGTACCCCGATGATCCTCTACTCTCCAATCCCGAGCTTGGCTACGCACTCCGACGATCCGCAACTCTCCACTCCAGACCTGGCAAGTACTTATACTACTCTCAAATCTATAACCCTGTACTGGCTTGAATGACTACTCTACATCATAGGCGCGCCCGCGTGGCTGTGAGTCTGCGTTAACCAATTCCCTACCTCAGCACCGCGGTCGCGCTTTGTTTGTGGTGAGCTACGCATTACAGTGTCCCAGTGAAAGCCATTCATCTCCTTTTATCCAAATGTCCGGGGTTTTGGAATCCCATGCCTCATCGTCAAAACTGTCTTGCATGAAGATAAGAGCAAATAAAGGTCGTTGATTGTATTGTTTTGTATGTCTTTATTTATATAGCCAGTGGTCGACAAATCACCAAAAAATCTACTCGCCGAACAAAAAAATCTACTCGCCACCTAGTACCACACGTGTGCTGCTTGGGCCAATAGGAGCTCGCCACGATATTAAATCCACTCGCCCGGGGCGAGCAAATGAATAGGTTTGTCGAACACTTTATATAGCTAATCATGAAAAACAAAAATAATGCTGCACACCACAATTGCAAAAAATACTTGCTGTTACCGGTGCTCCTGGGACTGGGGAGTTCCTGACGGTGACAAACTCCAAAGCAGACAAAAAAGAAGGTTCCAGGGCACTACGGATTTACAAAAGGATTTAATTAAATCTATTAAATCCTTTTGTAAATCCGTACAGCCCTGGAACCTTCTTTTCTGTTTATTTATATAGCGCCATTAATGTACATAGCGCTTCACAGTAGTAATAAACGTGACAATCATATAAATAACAAATAATACAAATAACAGGTCATGGGAATAAGTGCTTCAGACATAAAAGTAACATTTAGGAAGAGGAGTCCCTGCTCCTAGGAGCTTACAAGTGTAACAGGGGAGTAATCCCTGTTCAAGTAATGTGCCTTTAATCTAGCAGTGTGGTGGTTAACTGCTGGTAGTCAATTAATAAACACCACCTGCCTGATTTAGATTGCTTACAAAAGCCTGTCTTTTGAGACAGGAAGGGTGTCTCCTTAGCTCATACCTGAGCTGAACTTTGGAGAGAGAGGAGAGATTGTCTTTACTCTCCCAACCTGTCTTGAGCTCTGCCAGAAGACACAGCATAGCTGCTTTCAAGACACAGGGAAAACTTCTAAACCTGAATGCTGACACACCCTGAGGGAAGGGAGCTGAACCAGGAACAGAGAAGATTTTCCCTCCAAGGAACAGATAAGACTTTCATTCTTAAGAGACTTCGTATATCTGCTTATTTCATGCTATATGTTTTGGGGCTGGGAGACATGCTTATCTAGGGGAGTTGTGAACTGCATAGTGTTTCACTAGAAATACTCCCAAATGAATAGAAGCTTTGTTTACCCCTTGTTTGGATGGTTTCCTGATGTTGAGGAAACAGGCGCAATAAAAAGCCTTCTTTAATTTCACAATAATCAGTCTCTCTTGCATACCTCTGTGAACGTCCGTCTACATATGGTGTCCGAAGTGGGACGAGAGGTGTCTTTGAAGTTAAAAAGGACCGGAGATTTTTTATGTGAAATTTTTTTTATGCGTTTTGCCTACAAACAGTCTGAGCAACTTAATAAAAAAAAAAAATCTCATGCAGCAGAGACCAGAGTTAAAGTGATACACACCACTGAAACTTACACTGCACTGAAACTTACAAAACCACAGATGGACTCTTTTCCCCAATCCCAAGAGGAGAGAGACTGCTGAAGCAGCTAAACCTTATTTGCCTATCACAAAGTGTAATATGGTCATTGAAATAGGGGTTTTGCCTTCCAGCCATAGTCAGGGTTCAAGAAGTGAGTCAGCCCTTAAAAAGGGATAGGTGTTTATTCTTTTCAAAAGTTTCGCTGAAGCAGTGAATACAGATGGTGACCCACGAGTGGTACTGATTTTGCAAATAAAGGTTGCCACACCGCATAGGGCTACCAGCTGTGAATGGAGTATATGCAGAAAAGTGTGAAAATTGATACAAGACTGTTGCTGAAGCAGGGGAATTTTTAGCAAACAAATGCTGAGTGTAAAATTGCCCTATAGGGGAAAAAGGGATTGCTGAACTGTGTAAAAGGTATTTCAAAGCCAATTGCTGAGTGTTGAGTTACCCTGCCGGAAGTGAAAGAAATATTCCACTGCAAAGAATTGTTTTTTTTTCTGCAAGTAAAAAAAAGTCTGCCTATATATATATTGGGAGCAAAACAGACACCCAAAGTGTGAAGTGTGAATGCCATAATACCCAAAGATGAGACTGAAAATTACTGAACTCAAGCAGAAAACCAAATTATGTTGCTGAAGCGGAGGGATTGGACCTAGCAAGTAAATGGTGTACAGCAAACAGAAGTTTTTACCTAGCAACTAAACATTCAGCATACCTAATGAGAGATTAAACCTAGCAAGTAAATGGTGTAAAGCAAATAGACTTTTTTTACCTAGCAACTGCACATCTTGTATACCTGATGAGAGAAAATGCATGCACAGTACTGCTGATATTGTAAAACTTATCCAAGAAAGAAAAATTCTACAGAGATGCCTGTGAGAGCTACGACCTCTACACGCAAAATATGCCCACCGGTAGGACTACCACAATTGGGGGTTCTAGCAAATACAGTGGCAACAGCTGCAATAGCGCCTCCTGAGGTCAGGAAGAAAAGTACACCTGATAGCCTAAAAATGGAGGACAAGATGCAGCGTTCCTGTAATGAACCCTACCCCACGGAAGAGTGGCCCTTCCAGTCCAATAAAGAGGAAGACATCTCTTACGGGGAACCCGAACCGAGTCACACCCACAAAACACCCCAAGAATGGTGGGGGTGCCTGAACTGGGCACGAACAGAAAAGACCGCTCCCTTTGATGACGAATATGATCAGCAGGAGACAGAGCGGGAGCAGTGGATCACCGAATATTTCCGTCAGCTATTACAGTTGCAAGAAAAGCCGGGTGGATCCAGTGACGCTGCTAAAATTTCAAATAAAGGAGACCCCAGTATTCCTGATGGGACGGAGTCATCCAAAACAAAAAGGCGGAAAAAGAAAAAGAAAAGCGGTTCTTCACTTACCGTGGAAGGAACAGACACGTCCGCAGATCCTGTGGAGGAAAAGGGGGGCCGAGTTGCCCTGCAGCCTAGAGAAAATGGAGAATTCGTCCCGCGGATAACCGAATATCCAGAGGGCCCAAGGCAGAAATCGTGTACCCCAAAGAAGTGTCTGTCCAGTGCCAACAGTGAGGAACCCTCAACCAGTCATCCCAGGGGAGCGGAGCCGGAACCAGTGAGTGACGATCCCTTGACCAGCCCTGAAGACGCCCTGAAAATTGCCAGGCATGACTGTGATCTACTTCGAGAACAATTGAAACTTGAGAGAGCAGATAATGCTGAGTTACAGATGACGGTGCTCGCAATGTACTCTGAATATGGGACAGGATTGGACGATCTCAAGACAGAGCTAGATACTGCAAATGCTACTATTTCTGCCATGGATGAAAAGCAGAGCCAATCTGATAAAATGGTGGCTACGCTAAAGCGGAAGTATGAAGAGGCACTGAAGCAGATTACAGTCTTCCAGCAAGAGGTTCACACTCTTCGCATAGACTTGAATGCCTCACAACAGGAGGTCAACAGTGTCCGGATAGAGGTGGACGTATCTCAGAAAGAGGTTCAGACACTCCACAGAGCACTGGATGCCTCACATCATGAGACCAACAGCTGCCGTACAGACCTGGAAGTTTCCAGAAAGGAACTACACAGTCTCACTGAGGAGCTGGACATTTCTAAAGAAACGATTGCCAATCTTAATACAAATCTCCAAGTCTCCCAGAAGGAGCTTCAGACCCTCAACCTAGAGAAGGATGTCTCACGCCAGGAGACTGTCAGTCTCAAAGCAGATGTGCGTAAATTGAAGGAGGACTGCAAAGAGGCCCTGAATAGTACAGAGACTGAAAAAGGAGAACATTTAAGATGACAAAGAAAAAACGTAAAACTCAAAGAAGAAAATTTTAATTTGACAAACGACGTCAAGGAAAAAAATGAAAAGCTGCACGAGCTTAAAGAAATAAATAGACTTTTGGAAGGTAAGAAGTTTGAAGCAGAGCACCGACTGCAGAACCAACTGCAAGGTCTGCGTACGCACCTCGAGAAGGCAGAGGAGAAGCAGCGAACTCTGCAGGATGACAATCTGCAGGCTGTTAAAGAAATTCAAGTGCTGCAGGAACGTCTGATGACCCAGTATGTCCCCGCAAAGCAGCATGAGAAACTGAAGGCTACCCTGAGCATCACCAAAGCAACCCTAAAAGCCAAGCTTAGAACCCAGGTGACACGGCACAAAAGGGAGAACAAGAAGGTCCAGAAACTGAAACAAGTAACTGTGGCCCAAGCAAAGAAGTTCATAGTGCTTCACAATGCAATAAAAATGTGGAAGCAAGCTCAGAGAAAGCAAAGCATGAAGATAAATTCCCTGAGAAGAGACTTGCAAGACGCACTCAAAAAACAGGGATCTCTCGCGGATGAGATTACAGTCCTACAAGGACAAGTATTGACCCTGACTAAGCGTCAGTATCCCACAGCCTCAAAAACCCATGAAGACAAGGGTACAGTGAGAGCTGAGAATACCGCTCATCTGAAAGACAAGGTTGCAAAATTTGAACCACCTAAACAAGCACTAGCAAAACCTTCAGCCACCCAACAGGCAACAAAAGAAGTTACACGTGCTGAATTAAAACCAGAAGAATCCTTAGATGATGAAGCTGAAAAGATGGGACATTCTCTGGAAGTGGGTGTGGAATTGCAACTTAATCTCAAAGAGGCTGAACTAGCAACCCCATTGAGTGGGAAAAGGGCAGAGAGACAGCTTCAAGAGCGGAAAACTCAAAGGGCTGTTTTTAAACGCTCTGCAACTGCTGCCATACAGTATGCCTACAATAAGACGAGCACCCGACGCGAGGGAAATCTCATGACCGCGCACGTAGAAAAAACACTATACTTGGAAAAAGTCCTCCTCGAGCGACTGAGGGGTGCTGATCTCAAGCACCTTCAGGAGGAGACACGAATAAACTGGAGAAAGGGCTCCAATCCCAGCAGGACTGAGGGTTCTCTTCCTCCATCCGCTCTCATTCAAGTCACAGAGATATCTAGAATGAGAGTGGAAGGATGGGCTTTGGCCGTGGCAAGCCCGAGCTTCCCACAAACAGGGGAGGTATGTAACAGGGGAGTAATCCCTGTTCAAGTAATGTGCCTTTAATCTAGCAGTGTGGTGGTTAACTGCTTGTAGTCAATTAATAAACACCACCTGCCTGATTTAGATTACTTACAAAAGCCTGTCTTTTGAGACAGGAAGGGTGTCTCCTTAGCTCATACCTGAGCTGAACTTTGGAGAGAGAGGAGCGATTGTCTTTACTCTCACAACAGTCTTGAGCTCTGCCAGAAGACACAGCATATCTGCTTTCAAGACACAGGGAAAACTTCTAAACCTGAATGCTGACACACCCTGAGGGAAGGGAGCTGAACCAGGAACAGAGAAGATTTTCCCTCCAAGGAACAGATAAGACTTTCATTCTTAAGAGACTTCGTATATCTGCTTATTTCATGCTATATGTTTTGGGGCTGGGAGACATGCTTATCTAGGGGAGTTGTGAACTGCATAGTGTTTCACTAGAAATACTCCCAAATGTTTACCCCTTGTTTGGATGGTTTCCTGATGTTGAGGAAACAGGCGCAATAAAAAGCCTTCTTTAATTTCACAATAATCAGTCTCTCTTGCATACCTCTGTGAATGTCCGTCTACAGTAAAAAGGAGGATGTACAGACAGTAGGAGGGCATTCTGTTAAGTGCATAAGCAAGGGGGCAAGATTTATGTATCATGTGTATAGTATTAGCCACGTTGCTACTCATATGTTTCTTTAAGCAAGTGTGTCTTAAGGTGGGTCTTAAAGGTGGATAGAGGGTGCTAATCGGGTATTGAGGGAAAAGGTATTCCAGAGGTGTGGGACAGTCAATGAGAAAGGTTAAAGGCGAGAGAGTGGTTTAGATACAAAGGGGGTTAAGAGAAGACATCCTTGAGCATGTCCCGGTTTTTCTCCCTGGTGCGCGGGGGAGTCGGCGATGATGCGCGGGGGGGGGGGTGCGTGGTGGGAGGGTAGTATTTTTTTCATGTTAAAATGCCGGGGGGCTGGGCTTAGAGAGTAGGAGCAGGGGATTCGTTGGAGGTCAGAGGATCTCGGGGGCGGGGCTTAGTACCGGGCAGGATGGAGTGAGCTGCTTCTCAGTGAGAGAGAAAGGGGTGTGTGTGAGTGTGTCCTGTCCGTATCCTGTCTGTGTGTGTGCTGTCTGTGTGTGCTGTCTGTGCTGTCTGTGTGTGCTGTCTATGTGTGTGTTTCTTGTCTGTGTGTGTGTGTCTCCTGTCTGTCTGTGTGTGTCATGTCTGTCTGTGTGTCATAGGATGAGCTGAGGGGAAGGTATGAGGAGGGGGAGATATGAGGAGCTGAGGGCAAGGTCTGAGGAGGGGGAGATATGAGGAGCTGAGGGGAAGATATGAGGAGCTGAGGGGAAGGTCTGAGGAGGGGGAGATATGAGGAGCTGAGGGGAAGCTATGAGGAGGGGGAGATATGAGGATGGGGAGATATGAGGAGCTGAGGGGAAGCAATGAGGAGGGGGAGATATGAGGAGCTGAGGGGAAGGTATGGGGAGGGATGGGGAAGGTATGGGGAGGGATGGGGTAGGTATGATGAGGGGAGGGAAATGTATGAGGAGGGATGGGGAAGGTATGAGGAGGGATGGGGAAGGTATGAGGAGGGATGGGGAAGGTATGAGGAGGGGAGGGGAAGGTATGAGGAGGGGAGGGGAAGGTAGGGTGAGGGGAAGGTATGAGGAGGGGGAGGGGAAATTATGAGGAGGGGAGGGAAAGATATGAGGAGGGGAAGGGAAGGTATGAGGAGGGGGAGGGGAAGGTAGGAGGGGGGAAGGTATGAGGGGGGGAGGGGAAGGTTTGTGGAGGGGAGGGGAAGGTATGTGGAGGGGAGGGGAAGGTATGAGGAGGGGAAGGTATGAGGAGGGATGGGAAAGGTATGAGGAGGGGTGGGAAAGGTATGAGGAGGGGAGGGAAGGTGAGGGGAATGTATGAGAAGGGGAGGGGAAGGTATGAGGGGGAAGGTATGAGGAGGGGTGGGGAAGGTATGAGGAGGGGAGGGGAATGTATGAGGAGGGGAGGGGAAGGTATGAGGGGGAAGGTATGGGGAGGGGTGGGGAAGGTATGAGGAGGGGAGGGGAAAGTATGAGGAGAGGAGGGGGAGATATGAGGAGCTAGGGGAAGGTATGAGGAGCCGAGGGTAAGGTATGGGGAGGGGGGGGGGAAGGTATGAGGAGGGATAGGGCAGGTATGGAGAGGGATGGGGAAGGTATGAGGAGGGATGGGGCAGGTATGAGGAGGGATGGGGCAGGTATGAGGAGAGATGGGGAAGGTATGAGGGATGGGGAAGGTATGAGGCGTGGAGGGGAATGTATGAGGAGGGGAATGTATGAGGAGAGGAGGGGGAGATATGAGGAGATAGGGGAAGGTATGAGGAGCCGAGGGGAAGGTATGGGGAGGGGAGGGGCAGGTATGAGGAGGGATGGGGCAGGTAAGGAGAGGGATGGGTAAGGTATGAGGAGGGATGGGGCAGGTATGAGGAGGGATGGGGAAGGTATGAGGAGGGATGGGGAAGGTATGAGGAAGGGAGATATAAGGAGGGGGGAGAGGGTAGGTATGAGGAAAGGATGGGGAGGGAGAGGTATGAGGAGAGGAAGTATATGGGGAGGTATGAGGGGAGGAGAAGAAGGGGAGCTATAAGGAGAGGGGGAAGTATGAGGGGGCAGGTATGAGGAGAGGAGTGGGAAGTATGAGGAGGGGGGGCTGTGTGTGTTTGTCACTGTGTGTGTGTGTGTCACTGTGTGTGTGTCACTGTGTGTGCATGTATATTGGGGAGGGAGGTTGAGTGTGGGGAGGGGAGAAAAATACATGGGGTGGGGGTGTAAGAGAGGGGGGGAAGGAATGGGTGAGAGGGGGGGAAGGAATGGGTGACTGGGAAGTGTGAGGTGGGGTGAGAGTGAGGAGGTGTGTGAGAAGGGGGGTTCTCGCAAAGGCCACCAAAATGTGGGTAGAGGGCCCCGGTGAAAACGTTCTTCCTGGGCCCCAGGAAAGCTGTCTGCGGCCCTGCATGGCAGTGATGTCACTGACTGCCACAAGGAGCGCAGGAGACCCTATTTTGCAAAGTGTAAGGTCAGGAAAGTCACATTTTTAAAAGTCTTAATTTTAATTAATTCCTTAATTTTATTTATTTAATTTTAATTTGTCAATTAATTATTTATTTAATTTTAATTTGTTAATTATTTTAATTTTAATTAATGTCTTCATTATTTACATACACACACACACTGCAGGGCCCACCTCCTACACTGGCGACACACTTTATTCGAGCTCGGCTAGTCCCACGAATTCGGGTATACCCGGGTGTATTGAGGTTTGTGACTGTTTTCTGCCCGAGTGCATTGAGGTATTTTCCAGGCAGGGATTGAAGCATTTTATTCCCGCTGGCTGCAATACTGCACAGTATATATATATATACTGCATTACAATTCATGAATTTATGCCACCTGGTAGACACGCGAAGCATTGCAGCCTATTAAATCCTAATCATTATCCTTTAACAGATCAGCCGCCCGTCAGCCAGGCATGAAGCCAGGCTGGGAAGGCAAACGCAACGGGGCTTGTCAGAGGTGAGGAGCGGCGCATTCCAGGTATCTGCCAGGTACATACTGGGTATTTGCTCGAATAAAGTGTGTCGGTGCAGTATACACACAGACACACACTGTAGCCCCCACCAACAGGACGCATTATGGTGCCGAGGCGATGCCACATTGTAATGGAACATGTCACCATTGTCATGGCAACGGGGTGCGTCACGTGATGTAATTTGTTTTATAAATAATTTTTTATTGTCTCCCGGTTTTTCATTTTGAAAATCTGGTCACCCTATCCAGGCGTCCACCAGGTAAAGATCCACAAGATTGTAAACGTTATAGACCAATTTCTTTAATTAACACAGATATCAAAATTTATGCTAAGCTATTGGCCTACAGATTAAGCCACATCCTGCCTAGGCTCATACATCCAGATCTAGTCAGATTTATTAAGGATCGACAAGCTGCAGACAACACACGACGAATCATTGATCTGATTGAAATAGCCAATGCTAAAAAGATACAGGTAATGATGTTGAGCCTAGACGCAGAAAAAGCCTTTGACAGGATTGACTGGCCATACTTAAAAGCCACGCTTGGAGCTTTTGGTTTCGGGGAAAGGGTTCGGAATGCAATCTTATCATTATACTCGAGCCCGGCGGCTACAGTAATCTATTAGGGTTTCCCATCAGACCCCTTCCAAATTAAGAGCGGCACGAGACAGGGCTGCCCCCTTTCGCCCCTCCTGTTCGCCCTGTGCATGGAGCCCCTGGCGGCACAGATCCGTGATAACCCGGATATTTCGGGCATAGCAGTTCACTCCCAGATCCACAAGGTGGCCCTGTATGCAGATTATATTTTCCTGTCAATATCAAAACCTCTTACCTCCTTGCCGAACTTGTTTGACTTGCTAGGGAAATTTTATAAAATCTCTGGCTTTAAGATTAACCAAGCCAAATCTGAAACTTTAAATATTAACCTCCCAAAAGATATTGAAAAACTAATCGGGCTTAATTGTAATTTCAATTGGCAAAGCAAAAACATCAAATATTTAGGGGTTTACATTACCAAAGATTATTGAAATATTTATGATGCAAATTACCCCAAACTTATCCGGACATTAAAAGAAGACCTGAGAAAATGGGCAACATACAGGATCTCCTGGCTAGGAAAGATTTATAGTGTCAAAATGAACCTCCTCCCTCGCTTTCTGTATCTATTTCAGACATTACCGGTGCCACTGAGACTGAAGGAAATACTCTCACTTCAGTCTGCAATCTCTGCATTTATCTGGGGAGGTAAGAAGCCGAGAGTAAATAGATTAATTCTAAAGAAAACTCCCCTAACGGGGGGTCTAGCGGTAACTTGCCTGTTGTCCTATTATAAGGCGGCACAATTATGCCAAATTATACAGTGGCAGTGTGACCCAGCATTGAAAAGATGGGTGGCTCTGGAGAGTGAATTCTGCTCCCCATTAGAGCTGAGTAATCTCATTAGGCTACCTAAAACAGCGCTCAGGTCAGCTAATACGCCTCTTTCCTCAATGACCAGCTCCTTGTCTGTTTGGGAGGCATGTATTTGTAACTGTGCTTTAACCAAATGATGACCCCTCTCTGGGGCAACCCGGACTTTGCTCCAGGTTTGAATAGTAGCTACTTCTCTATTTGGAAACAAAATGGCTTTAATAGATTTAGAGATCTGGAGAGTAGAAAGGGTATTAAATCATTCGACCAAATTAGATCAGACAAAATTGTCCCCCACTAAGAATTCTTTAGATACCTCCAGATGAGAGCATTTTATAACAAATTAGCCCCCCACTCCACCTTGACTACTTCTGAGAAGCTCTGTGTTAAAAAAAAAAAACAACACTCGGGGACTCACATCACAGGTGTACAGAGAAGTGATCAGTTCTGGGCCAGGAGAACACCCAAAGCTAAACTACATGAAGCAATGGGAGGCAGACTTAGGCCTCGGCCACGCTCCCTGCTGGCGTGCTGAGGCGCAGAGAAAGCGGGTGCTTTCCCTGGCCTTGCGGTTGCTTACCGCACGCGCTGTCAGTGGGCCGTCAGGGGGCGGGCTGGGGGCGGGCGGGCGGGCGCGTCACTGGCCGGGGGCGGGCCAGTGACGTCACGGAGCTGGTTCGCCCTGATTGGGCGAACAGCTCACGTGACCGGCCTGTCTCGCCGGAAAGCGGGGGAATTTTAAATTCCCCCAAGTCCTACGCTTCCGCGCGCCTGCATAGGTGAGCCCCTACTAAAGCCGCTCTAATTGCGGCTGTAGGGGCTCAGTGCTGTGCGGGAGCGCGCATCAGCAAGTAAGCACTAAACATGGCAGAGGCCTTAGGGGAAGAGCTAGAGGGAAAAACTTGGACGGCAATAGTTATGGCGGTGACCAAAACATCGATTTGCACTACATTAAAGGAGAACGCATATAAAGTCCTGATGAGGTGGCATCTAACCCCAATTAAATTATCTCGTGCCCTAGACAATTGCACACTTTGCAACAGCAACGAGATGCGAGATCGCAGCACTATGGAAACAACCGGAAATTCCATCTATCCCAAAGATTCAGAACAGAATTTGGTTTGTCTGCCAGATGGAAAAGTTAACATGTCTGGTTAATGACACTGGCAAACATTTCCTAAAAGTCTGGACGCCTTGGCTGGCCCAGACAGATATCCCCGGGGTTGAGGTAAGCACGATTTGGCATTAATAGTTCCAGATGCGTTCTCTTGTGAGTAGTATCACAGCCTAAAGCGGCGGTATTATGCAGAGATATGTGCAAAAAAGCCCGGGCGCTACCCTAATAGGATATAATAATAATATAATAATATAATAAACTATATCTATGCTCAATGTGTTGAAAACAAAAAATTTAATTTTTTTTATAATATATGATTGATTATTTAAACAGAAAAATTAGTATAATTGTGCAGGACTTTTATTTATGAATCTTAATAAGCAATATGTTTTTAAAACCTACCGTTGTGATATTAATTAATAACTATGTACTTTAACTATTTATACATGCTCTTAAAACTTAATTCTATTTACCAAAATGGACTTTTATGCTGTCTTAAGTAACCAGAAAGACACTGTATTCAAGCAGAGGTTTATTTATCTATTTATTTAATTAACCATATAGTCAAACCATGTAAGACCATGTCCACACGACAAAAGGATTTTCCTGACATAAGGCATGTCGTTATTAAATATGGATATAGGTACCATGCTAATGTGGTAGGATTTAATGATTCAAGAGGGGGAGCGCGATGTATGGGCGCTCACTGCCTCTAAAGAACTGACAGCCGAGGAGGGAGAGTGACGACACAGTTTGCAAGCAAGGGAGGGACTCAGGGAGACGATCGGATTGGCTGAGGGATCTCTACAAAAGGCCATGACCCCAACCATTCCTTTCTACGGAGCCTGAGGAAGCCCAAGAAGGGCGAAACGCGTTGCTACGATCCCTGAGTACTTTTGTCTAACTTGAGCCACCGTCAGAAGCAGGAAGCAGGAGCACAGCACACCATCCGGACGCGGAGAGCTAGCTGCGCACTTGAGTATCCTGCACGAACTTTTTCTGATGTTTTGGCTCTTTTAATTCATTCCAACTCTTAGCCGCTTTGGACTAAGTGTTATTAATTGTTTTTTAGTTGTTTTTTGAGACGTCTTCCTGCTGGTGTTTAATAAAGATCAGGACTTTTTCACCCTTTCAACTTTGTGCACCATTGTGTGGCTCAGGGAACATTTGAGTGATTGCAACACTCAGCTGAAGGTCTTTGGTATTTGGAACACCACGGAGGGGAAAAGATACCTATCATAGCCCTTACTCACATATGGCCATGTGAGTTTTATTATCTTACTCACACATCTACCCACCTCCTGTCCTTTCACCCCCCTCTTTTTCCCTATCTTATAGTGTGGAAATTAGGAAGGGCGCTTTGACAGCCCTGGAGTGAGGTGTAATAAAAGATACCTCCCCCCAGAGACCACTCACGCTTGCCCGTGTGAGTGTACGCAGTATATCTCTGCGCTTTTTGATTCAAATACAACCGTCTATGTCATAAGTATATTCTGCTTTATCTCTGACGTGTTTGTCTTTATCTCATTTTCACTCTGAGGACGACATTACAAGCTATCCCTACAGAGAAGACCAGAAAAGTTCAACTTCAGACCAGCGGAGAAGTCAAGTACAAGTGGAAGAAAAACAGAAGATACAACAGCAAGAGTAAAGATACCTTGATGTGAAAGCATTTACACAAGGCCGTGTAAGTGTTTATGTTATTTTACATTTTATTTCACATCACAGTTATTTACCACCTTATTATAGATATATTTGTTTTAGTTCCTCAACCTGTGCTCCCCCTTTTTTGTTCGTATTATGCAGAGAGCCTGTTGAGGATAGCTAGAGGCATAACCAGGCCACAGCGATCCCATCCCCTGCATCAGCGAGGTTTATAAGGGATTGATTCTCAAGTGAGGATATCTCCTGCGGGGGAGCAGACCAGGACACTCACCCATCCCCTTCCGTCCCCCTTTTTCCCGCGTTACTTCATTTGTCTTCTGTTCTTAGTTGGTTAGTGGTTCTTTGCATTTATAGTAATTCAATTTTACTTTCATATACCTTCTAGATGAGATATCATTTGGAGCAATTGTTAATCTGGACATCTGTATGATATTGCCATGATACAATGCCTGGATGTTTGTCAAGCCAATGTCACAGTTTTGACTCTGAAAAACAAATACAATTGAAGTTATAAAAAAAAAAGAGTAGAGTGATTCTGGCAGCAGCGTTTAGGATAGATTATGCGGGAGACAGGTGAGAGGCAGGAAGGCCGGACAGCAGGAGGTTACAGTAATCGAGACGTGAGAGAATGAGGGCCTGTGTCAGAGTTTTAGCAGTTGAGCAACAGAGGAAAGGGCGTATCTTTGTAATATTGCGGAGGAAAAAGCGACAGGTTTTAGAAACGTTTTGAATGTGAGAGGAGAATGAGAGAGACGAGTTGAGTGTGACCCTATGCAGCGTGCTTGAGCTACTGGGTGAATGATAGTACTTCCAACAGTAATGTGGAAGGAGGTAGTAGGGCCAGGTTTGGGAGGAAGTATGAGGAGCTCTGTTTTTGCCATGTTAAGTTTAAGTCGGTGGAGGGCTATCCAGGATGATATAGCGGTGAGACATTCAGAAACGTGTCTCACAGATATAGAGGTATACTGTTTATATTTGGGGATGTATGTATATTTTTATCTTGGAAGTGGGTGAGTAAGGGGATGACCCCTAAATTGGGTGCTCTAAAGAAAACCTTGCTGGCAAGTCTGAATTGTTTCTTAGTATTAAACAAGCGGAGTACTCTGTCATCTAAGGTAAACGGTAATGAATGATAAGCAGTATGCAGTCAGTCTATAGCAGTGGGTTAAATGACCCGTACACGGACATGAAGCCTTCTAACCTGACCGGTGAGCGTGTATCCAACCGGCGGTCCCTTCTCTGGTGGGCCTCTCTGTGTTCCGTGGTCTGCGATATCCTGCAGCACTCCGTACAGCTGCTTCCTGTCCGGGGATCCTGTCCTCCACTGGCGGTCCTTTCTGGCAGCCCTCGGGGTACACAGCGACCTGTGACCCCCGGATGTACCTGCTGCTGCTGCTTCCGTATCCTGTGTGACAGAGAATAGCTCCGCTCCACTGCGTGCGTCCGTCCCGATGAGAGGTATAGTAGAAAAAAGGGGGGGGGGATACGAGCACTGCAAAAAAGACACTCTGGCTAGGGCATGTGCAAAAACGTAGAAAAAGGCTTTATTGTGGCTGGTACGCCATTAAAATTACATGTTCACCGTCCTCTAGGTGAACATGTAATTTTAATGGCGTACCAGCCACAATAAAGCCTTTTTCTACGTTTTTGCACATGCCCTAGCCAGAGTGTCTTTTTTGCAGTGCTCGTATCCCCCCCCCCCTTTTTTCTACTATATTTTTATCTTGCACAGCATTAAACATAAGATCAGACATTAGGAATAGTCGCCCTTGACCCTAAGACCCAATGAGCGATCAGTCGGCCGCGTCAGGGTCTGGGGCTTCATCCCCAGTGTCTGATCTTATGTATGTTTCCCGTATTGTGTTATAATCCCCTGTATTATATTGTTACATGTGTAAAGCACTACGTACATTGCTGGCATTATATAAATAAAATACACCCTTGCCAAACAAAAATGTCTGCCCCATCTTGTATCATATCGCAGTTAAGGACACAGCCTCAATGACACAAGCGCACACACAGATACATACATAGACCTATAATCACAATGGGGCAGATGCACCCAGCGCCGGTACAGGGTCAGTGCACCCAGTCTGGTGTTAATTCTCTTTGACTTGAATAGGAGTTAATGGATCAGGTGTGCTGACCCTGTACCGGTGCTTGATGAATCTGCGCATGTGTCATTGAGGCCATGTCCTTAAACTGTGCTAGTTCCGATCAGGACACTGTGGCAAGGAAAAAATCGGAAGTCTTTGTGTGATAGTGACCTAATCGGCACTATTGCAGTATAATGAATAACCCTCATTGGGTGCATATGTCTGTGCATGTATTTATGTATATACACATATAATGACAGCCTAACTCACTGGAATTACATGGTGTAGAAGAAGTTCCTGAGGAGCGTCGCCGTATGCACATAAAAAGAAAAAAACAGTGGATAGTGTAATATTGTAATAAACAATAAAAAGTGAAAGTGAATAACGAGTTCCTACTCACAAAAGTAGCAGGAATATAGGCATGTGAGTCAATAGTACTCTGTGATGCAGCTCGTTCCGGAGGTTTGGTATATGGGTCAGCACATCTTGGAAAAATAGAAAACAGCCATAGTGTAGATGGAAATAAACTTTATCTAATAAGTAAGTCAATTGGAGGCTTACGGCTTTAGACGGAAATACAGCATTGGGGATATTATCTCAGATGCAGCATAGGTCGTCTCGTCTGCTTCTACCCGCTGGCGGCGTCCGCGAACGTCACTTCCGGATCGTGACGTCACTTCCCGCCGGAGCTGAGGATCATGAGAGTTCCCTTGCTTCTTTCCCTCCTCTACCAAGATGGCGACGGAAGCCCGACTCGACGCGTTTCGACGTGATGACGTCTTCTTCATTTCATTTTTCCAAGATGTGCTGACCCATATACCAAACCTCCGGAACGAGCTGCATCACAGAGTACTATTGACTCACATGCCTATATTCCTGCTACTTTTGTGAGTAGGAACTCGTTATTCACTTTCACTTTTTATTGTTTATTACAATATTACACTATCCACTGTTTTTTTCTTTTTATGTGCATACGGCGACGCTCCCCTGGAACTTCTTCTACACCATTGCGGCAAGACTTCTGGAACAGTCTTTTGTCGGGGTCGAGTGATAAGTTGTTTTTGCCTTTATTTCACTGTCATTAATATTATTCACTGTATATTATTTGTATTTTGTTATCACTGCACAATTTTTGCATAAGATTTCACTTTCACTGCTTGTGGTGCAGTAGAGCGCAATCTAGTGTTTTTTTACATTCACTGGAATTACAGTAAGAAAGTATATATAAATATGATCACACGTCACAGACATTTCATATCACACTAGCGCCTGCACCCACAGCCCGGGCCTCCACCAGGGGGCGACAGCTGGGACTCCAGTCCTGGTGCAGAGGGGGCCTCCTGGAAGGTGCTACAGAGGGGGCCTGCTGGAGGCTGTCTTTAGGGCTGCCTGTCTAAAGAGGGAGGCTTCCCCGACAGGCACCTCTCTGGGCAGCTCTGCAGGCCCCCTTAATCCTCCAGGGAAGCAGGTAGGCGGTGGGCTCCTTTCCCCCCCACCCTTCTCTCTCCCCTCCTCTCTCCACCCCCCCCCAATTTCTCCTCTCACCTTCTCTCTTTCTCCCCCTCCTTTCCTCCCCCCTCCTCTTTCTCTCCCCCATCCCCTCTCTCTCCCCATTAGAGGATAAGGAGGAGGTGCTGCACGAGAGACATGTTGTTGTTTAAATGATAACAAATAGAAAGAATGTGAAATTATAATAGTAATAATCCCAGAAGGGCAGGACATTACCTGGCCATGAATGGACGTAATTAACATATATAAGCACAACGTAATGTATAGCAGCCAGAGAAACGCTTTATTTGGGAAAAATTACAAGGTGGAATTGTTGCTGTAAACTGATAAAATCGAGTCTGCAAACGTCACAGCACCTGGGGAATTCTGGGTAACCGCGGTTGCCGGCGCATGTTATCTGTTTGGTAAATCCTAATATACAGCAGCTTCACAAAATAGTGCCAGCGTTCATGAGGAAGAACAGGGGTATGGGGCTATTAGAAGGGCCATTATAGGGGATGTGAGCTGCTTATAGAGCATTGGGATATAACCAGCCCCTAATAAAATCCCTGCATACTGTGTGTTCTGGGGAATTTGCTGTTATGTTTTTGGAGTTTAAGGGACTTATTAACCCTTTGAGTGCCACCGCCGCTACGGCACAGTGTGGTCATGTGATCACAGTGGCCATTTTGGAGGAAACAGATGAAGAGCGATCCTCCTCCATTTCCTCACTGGTTAGATCGCGCTCCATGGGAACACAGGAAGTGATCTAACCCGGAAAAACAACACGCACACACGTGTCACTATGTCCTGGGGCACGCACAGGGTTAAATCCGCTCTGAAGCAGTGTCCGAAAACTCCCATTCACGTGAGCGGAGCATTTGGAATAATCCCCTTAATGAGGCAGATGGGGAGATGGAGGGGAGGGGGGGCCATTATGCACAGAGGAAACGGTCCCAGAATTCCTGGCGCTGCCCCACGGTATCTTGTTTCTTTAAATTGATGATGTCATTTAAAAGGTGCAAACCCACGTAGTTATCCAAAGACAATCTCTGTAAAGAACGTTGATACTTTACCAAATGTAAACGGGCTAAAAGCAAAAAATTTGTTGATGGCCTTTAAATGGGTGGGATTGTCAATTGTTTCCTCTGCACTGAGCCCTCCCCCCTAATCCTAGGGCCAATCATAATAAGGGATGGAGAGAGGGGGCTATTCCTGTGCAAACACCTGTAGAACACAGTGACATCCCTCCCAAATCCCAGCTCCCCATGATGTGTGTGTATCAGTGTGTTACTAAATATGTGCAGTGGTAAAAGAGCATCAGATGCTGCATTAGGGCCCGAGGTTGACACCTTCTATTGAAGGCTAACCCGGAGATAACATCTGTTACATTTATCTTCTTTATACAGGTTTATTTCTCCTAGCTTCGGCGGTGGCGTCTTCCGGCTCCTCACGGCATCCTCCCGGCTTCCTCCCGGCTTCCTCCCGGCTTCCTCCCGGCTTCCTCCCGGCATCACCCCCTGCAAATCCCATCAACATGGCTGCGTGACGTCAAATGGGGCCACGTTGCCGCCCGGAGATTTACCAGGTAAAGCCATAGCCCGGTAAAACCCATAAATAGCGGACTCGCGTTTTAACGGATCGCATTATTACGGGGTTTGTCTGTATGTGTGTGTGTGTGTGTGTGTATATATATATATATATATAGGGGCCATGCACACATATATGTATATATATATATGTAGCCCCGAGGTAAATTTACACTTTCTGGCCCCCCTCCGCGAGTGCTGTGTGGTAGCGGGTGCCGTCGGAGGCTGCGACGGACCCGCCGGCACTTCGCGAGGGTGGGGGCCAGTGCAGGGAGCAGCGCGAGGTATTGCGGTGCAGGCCGGTTGCCGGGGACGCGATCGGGCCGTCGCTAGGGCCGCGATCGCGTTGCCACCGGCCCGGCTTGTAAAGTAGAGGGCGCCGCCATTGCGCGTTAGCTCGCGCATGCGCAGTAGGCGGCAAGCGCAGGGAAGGCTCCAGACAGGTCGCGCATGCGCAGGTAGGATCCCCAGAGCTAGGGAGAGATCGCGCGAGGGCAGGCATAGGGAGACAGAGATCAGGTGCTCCATTGCGGCCAATAGGGCTGAAGGAAGCTCAGCCCGGGAAAATAGATACATTTTCCCGGGCTTTGCTCAGGCAGTCAGGCAGAGGAGAAGGAAGGAGTAGGAAGGGTGTAGGGAGCGCGTGGCTCCTGCACCAGGTAAGGGTTCTCCTTAGGTTCCCAGGCAGGTCCCAATTCCCGGTAAGGGCAGGGGGTAACTGAAGAGGGACGGCCCTAGATAGGGAAGGTCACCCGTAGGTGTGTAGGTGCAGGTTTAGCAGTGCCACAGCGGGTAGTGCTGTGTGCACTGGCAAATAGGCACAGAGTGTGTGCAGTGGATTTGCTGCGGGGATTCAGGTGGCTGTGTACGAATGCAGCTGTGTGTGTGTGTTGCTGCATGTGCTGGGCGCAGTGTGTGCAGCGTGGGTGGATGTCTGCAGGCTGACGGTGAGAGCTGTGTGTCTGCTGCAGGCTGTTAGGAGTAGCAAGTAGTTAGTAGTTACAGATAGGACTGGGTAGCTAGGGGAGGGGGCAGGTTATTACTCCGCAGGCCCTAGGAGTTTTCCCCAAGCCACCCCAGGTTGCGGTTCATCAGGGACAGGCCCTAGGTTAGGGTTCCTGTCACGTTAGGGATAGATAGGGATAGCGGCGGTTGCTGTTCCCGTGAGACGGTGTGTTACCGAGAGACGTTTGTGTTCCCGTGAAGTGGTGGGACCCTCGTTGGGGTCCTGGAGAAGTACCTGGATAGGATCAGACGGAGGCTTCGCACGTCTGACCCTTTTAGAAGAGTGTAGCAGGCCCGAGCATCGGAGTGCTCGGAAGGTATTTCTACACATGTGCACCAACAGGCCTAATAGATAATTTAGTGACTGCGCAGTCACCCACGACCTCCGTAGGAGTACGGGACATTGGGTGTGGGGGATCACAGGACACTGGGTGTGAACACCAGACATTGGGCTGAGGTGATATGGTTAAGGTGATGCGGATAGAGCATGATGTTATGTAATGTGTTATATGTTCTCAAGTAAAGTGTTAGTTATTGTTTTATCGTATACGTGTGTTATTGTATTTCTTACCCAGGGCTACACTGGCGACACACTTTATTCGAGCTCGGCTAGTCCCACGAATTCGGGTATACCCGGGTGTATTGAGGTTTGTGACTGTTTTCTGCCCGAGTGCATTGGGTTATTTTCCAGGCAGGGATTGAAGCATTTTATTCCCGCTGGCTGCAATACTGCACAGTATATATATGTATACTGCATTACAATTCATGAATTTATGCCATCTGGTAGACACGCGAAGCATTGCAGCCTATTAAATCCTAATCATTATCATTTAACAGATCAGCCGCCCGTCAGCCAGGCATGAACCCAGGCTGGGAAGGCAAACGCAACGGGGCTTGTCAGAGGTGAGGAGCGGCGCATTCCAGGTATCTGCCAGGTACATACTGGGTATTTGCTCGAATAAAGTGTGTCGGTGCAGTATCTTTCATAACGGGGATCCTGGGTAAGTGGAGGCGCTGCACCAGGTAAATGGTAAGGGTTTCCCCAGGCTCCCAGCTAGCGGAGGCTCAAATCTCCTGGAGCCACAGGTGTTATACAGTTACCAGTAGTCCCTTAGAAGAGGTGTGCCGCAAGGAAAGGGACCGGTTAGACCACAGGGGCCAATGTGAGATTGGGTGGGTCAGGCCGGTTCACAAAAAAGGCTACATTTGGAGGCGCTGCTGAGATATCAGACCTGGGGTGCCCTGTATGTTTTTTTTCTAAATTGTGTCCTATTTTTGTTCCACCATGTGGGTGCTCTCAAAGCAGGAGGTCTACGCATGGGCCTTGAAAGTGAACGTGACTCCTAACCGCGTGGTTGCCGTGGGGGCAGTCCCGGCTGGCGTGCCCTTGTTAGATGTCCAGGCGCAGGTTCGGAAGCTCCCTGGACTGGCGGGTACGTGGGTCAGAGGGCAAAGGTATGATGACACCGTGCAATGGAGTACTGTCCTGATATATGCAGGCCAGACCCTAAGCGAGGAAGATGGCCCTAAATTCTTAAATTTGCCCGGGGGTCCGACCGATGGGTGCCCCTTTATCTACCCTGACTTGGCAGTATCTGCCTGCACCGAGAGCCCTATTGACATTGACAGTGAGCCCCACCCAAAATGGCGACTCCCGCCAAATCACCATGGCACGTGTGCGGCTGACTGCCAGCCTGCACAGAAGAATGTTGCAAACCCCTGCCCAGGACTGGCGGGAAAACCAGAGCCCCGCCCCCACACTGTGAGTGACTCAGTACCGAGTTCGCAACATTCCCCAAAAGACTGTGCTGCTCCTCCTCTAGAGTCCACCAGGGGGAGGGAGTGTCGTGAGCAGAAATCAGCCATTTCTGTTCCCCCTAAGGAAAGCAAGGGATGCCGAGAAAAGCACCCTTGGCTGTATAGAATCGTACGGGCCCCCCATTTAGTCTTGCCAATGGTGGTGTGCCCGTGTGCGTTAAAAGAATGGAAGGTGACGGGTGGCTGGATGGACGGAGCATCTGAGTCACCAGTTGCCCTCACGATGACCGTGGTAGACGGGGAAGAATGCCTGTACGGCCGTCTGAATGAATGTGAGTGTGCCGTTGGGGAGCTGACCCAAGGGCCTAAGTGTCCTGACTGTGCGGCGCAGTTCCTGCAACCCAAACCGCCAGCGGCAGAGGACACTGTTGCAGAAATGGAGTGTTCCCTCCCCGAGGATGAGAGAGACTGCCAGGGGTTACACCCTGATGTGTATGAGCCCTGGAAATTGCCAGGAATAGAGGTCACGGTGCTAATGTGCCCCTGCCTGAGTGAAGCCCTTAAAGAGGGAGTCGAACCGTCCCAGTTACAGCTAGGTTTCAGGTCAACTGAGGTGGACGGAGAAACGTTTACCCAGTGTTTTGGCCTCAAATGTGGCTGTTCCCGGAGGGAGGCACTGGCGTGGGAGCCTCAATGTGAGTGTTGCGGGGCCTGGTTCCTAAAGCCTATCCTACCCCAGGCGGCGGAACCAGCAGAGAAAGAAGAGGAGGGGCTGTGTACCCAAATGGACTTTCCAGACGCTGAACCGGAGCCTCTGAAGGCAGAGCTCCAGATGTCGGAACCCCAGATGTCGGTTCCAGACCCGGTTCCCGAGCAGGAACCACCGATGCCAGAACCACAGATCCCGGAGGCCCAGGGTAAGGTGTTTGTACCCCCGCCCATGTGTGGTGATTCTAGCGACCAACCGAGAGTGGTGATGCGCCTGCCGGCGGACCACTCCAGTGAGGTCACTGAGCCAACCACCTCAACTGATGCAGACCATGATGTGGGCCTGTGTGACCTGCAACGGCCAGTCCGGCTTACCACCGAGGTACCAGCGGTCCCAGGCTTGGGATCAGTACCTGCCGACAACGATAGGGGTAAGTTGACTGCCCCAAGGGGTGACGGGTGTGAGCTCCCCGGTGATCGTGGAGCCTGGTGACTCCAAAGGTAGGGTCACCCGGGCGATGGGCTCACCCCGTCATCGCGTCCTGGTGGAGGTGTCTCCCCCAGAAGATCTCTGCAGATCATGGAACGAACTCGACCTCATCAAGGTATCCGGTGTAGCGGACCGGAGCGACACATACTCCTGCACGAGGAGTCTCCAAGCTCGGCCTTCCCGAGACCCGGGCCTGCACGAAGAGGTTGTGCTGCCCAACGATGGTGTCACCGTTAAAGGGATTGCTGGAGCGGACAAAGACTGTGTTGAGACCGCTCTGGTAGTTGTGGCCTCTCCCAGGTGCGCGATGGAGCGCTATGTTCACCATGTGGTGGACCGAGGCAAGAGACTGAGCCTCCCTGTCTCCCGTGAGACGAGACCGGAGGATCCGGCAAGGGGGAGAAGGTGGGCTGGTGCAAGGGACTGGTCTTGAGCTCCAAAAGACTCACAGGAGTCAAGGTGGGATACCCTCACCCAATCAGTTAGGGGCACTCCACTCTGAGACTCAGCTGGCCTCGGGTATACATGCGGGTATGTTGGGTACCAGTGAACAAATGCCTAATGTATGTGAAGTAACAGTTACAATGCATTTTCCATTATATAATCCTCTGTTGCATGGTTGCTACCCAAGCGAGGTCGTTGGGATTCTGCGAGGGGGAGAATGTAGCCCGGAGGTAAATTTAGGCTAAACCATAATACTGAGTTGTGACCATGCAGCAAGCTTAAGCCTATAGGGAACCATGTTAAAAATGGTTATTGAGGCAAAAAGTGACACTGTGTGCTCATTTGCATGTCATTTCCCAGAATCCCTTGCTGCAGTGGAAGTGCTGTATGCTGGGTGATAATGGGGAAAGGCGGGGTTGCAGACCTGCCTAAGACATGCAGATGAGCATACAGTTATATTTGCATATTTGCTTTCCTGTGGAGGGTTTTTGTCACTTTTTTTACTCACCATAACTTAACTCAGTATTATGGTTTAGCCTATCCCATAGCCTCTCTTGCATTCCCAGTAAAATCAACCCCACACTGATGAGACCCATCAAGGTCGAAACGGCTGTCTGTGGGTGGTTTTCTGGGTATGCACCTTAACCCTGGCTGTGCTCAAAGCTGTGACCATGCAGCAAGCTTAAGCCTATAGGGAACCATGTTAAAAATGGTTATTGAGGCAAAAAGTGACACTGTGTGCTCATTTGCATGTCATTTCCCAGAATCCCTTGCTGCAGTGGAAGTGCTGTATGCTGGGTGATAATGGGGAAAGGCGGGGTTGCAGACCTGCCTAAGACATGCAGATGAGCATACAGTTATATTTGCATATTTGCTTTCCTGTGGAGGGTTTTTGTCACTTTTTTTACTCACCATAACTTAACTCAGTATTATATATATATATATATATATAGTGGCAGGACGGCCTCGCGGCGGGGTCAGTAAGACGCTTGACACGATGGGAAACTTTAAACACTAGTGGTTTATTAGCCACAACCAAAATAAGTACGGGTGCACTGTCCCTTTAAGAAACTACTTTCTTGCAAATTAAAGCCTAGTCCTGTTAGGGACACTAACTCACTTCTTGAGCCCTTACTAACAGGACAGCCAGCTAATCTGGTCATGCCCAAAACATGCTACACAAACGATAACCAATAAGCATAATAAGAATAAAGTCTTATCTGTTTTTCAGCTCCAACAGCA
>NW_027454802.1:0-57500 GCF_040206685.1 Ascaphus truei
GGGGGGGGAGAGAGGGGAGGGTGGGGGGGGAGAGAGGGGAGGGTGGGGGGGGAGAGAGGGGAGGGTGGGGGGGGGAGAGAGGGGAGGATGGGGGGGGAGAGAGGGGAGGATGGGGGGGGAGAGAGGGGAGGGTGGGGGGGGGGAGAGAGGGGAGGGTGGGGGGGGGAGAGAGGGGAGGGTGGGGGGAGAGAGGGGAGGGTGGGGGGGGGGGAGAGAGGGGGAGGGGAGGGTGGGGGGGAGAGAGGGGAGGGTGGGGGGGGGAGAGAGGGGAGGGTGGGGGGGGAGAGAGGGGAGGGTGGGGGGGGAGAGAGGGGAGGGTGGGGGGGGAGGAGGGGAGGGTGGGGGGGGGAGAGAGGGGAGGGTGGGGGGGGAGAGAGGGGAGGGTGGGGGGGGGAGAGAGGGGAGGGTGGGAGAGAGGGGAGGGTGGGGGGGGAGAGAGGGGAGGGTGGGGGGGGGAGAGCGGGGAGGGTGGGGGGGGGGAGAGAGGGGAGGGTGGGGGGGGAGAGGGGAGGGTGGGGGGGGGAGAGGGGAGGGTGGGGGAGAGGGGAGGGTGGGGGGGGAGAGAGGGGAGGGTTGGGGGGGGGGAGAGAGGGGAGGGTGGGGGGGGGGAGAGAGGGGAGGGTGGGGGGGGAGAGAGGGGAGGGTGGGAGAGAGGGGAGGGTGGGGGGGGAGGGTGGGAGAGAGGGGAGGGTGGGGGGGGAGAGAGGGGAGGGTGGGGGGGGAGGGTGGGAGAGAGGGGAGGGTGGGGGGGGAGAGAGGGGAGGGTGGGGGGGGGAGAGAGGGGAGGGTGGGGGGGAGAGAGGGGAGGGTGGGGGGGGAGAGAGGGGAGGGTGGGGGGGGGAGAGAGGGGAGGGTGGGGGGGGGAGAGAGGGGAGGGTGGGGGGGGAGAGAGGGGAGGGTGGGGGGGGGGGAGAGGGGAGGGTGGGAGAGAGGGGAGGGTGGGGGGGAGAGAGGGGAGGGTGGGGGGGGAGAGAGGGGAGGGTGGGGGGGGGAGAGAGGGGAGGGTGGGGGGGGGAGAGAGGGGAGGGTGGGGGGGGGGAGAGGGGAGGGTGGGGGGGGGAGAGGGGAGGGTGGGGGGGGGAGAGAGGGGAGGGTGGGGGGAGAGAGGGGAGGGTGGGGGGGGGAGAGAGGGGAGGGTGGGGGGGGAGAGAGGGGAGGGTGGGGGGGGAGAGAGGGGAGGGTGGGGGGGGGAGAGAGGGGAGGGTGGGGGGGGAGAGAGGGGAGGGTGAGAGGGGAGGTGGGGGGGGAGAGAGGGGAGGGTGGGGGGGGAGAGAGGGGAGGGTGGGGGGGGAGAGAGGGGAGGTGGGGGGGGAGAGAGGGGAGGTGGGGGGGGGAGAGAGGGGAGGGTGGGGGGGGAGAGAGGGGAGGGTGGGGGGGGAGAGAGGGGAGGGTGGGGGGGGAGAGAGGGGAGGGTGGGGGGGGGAGAGAGGGGAGGTGGGGGGGGGAGAGAGGGGAGGGTGGGGGGGGAGAGAGGGGAGGGTGGGGGGGGAGAGAGAGGGGAGGTGGGGGGGAGAGAGAGGGGAGGTGGGGGGGGAGAGAGGGGAGGGTGGGGGGGGAGAGAGGGGAGGGTGGTGGGGGGGGAGAGAGGGGAGGGTGGGGGGGGGAGAGAGGGGAGGGTGGGGGGGGAGAGAGGGGAGGGTGGGGGGGGGGGGAGAGAGGGGAGGGTGGGGGGGGGAGAGAGGGGAGGGTGGGGGGGGGAGAGAGGGGAGGGGGGGGGAGGGTGGGGAGGGAGAGAGGGGGGAAGGGAGAAAGCAGGGGGTGAGAGAGGATATATATATATATATATATATATATATATATATATATATATATATTTACTGCAATAGATTCCCCCCCTCAAACCACGCCCCCCGCTCCGGCTCCCGCTCCCTACAGACCGCAGGTAGCGCGGTCAATTGTCTGTCAGCGCGCTGACTGAGGGAGCGGGGCCTAAGCCCTAGCTGTGATTAGGAGCTGAAACGCCTTGCTGCAACATACACCGTAACTACACCTCTTATTGCAAAGAACACGTTGCACAAACGCAACTTCCCGGCAGCTCGCGCACAACATGAAGGCGCGCGAACTGTCACGTTGGTATTACGTCACCGCGCGCCGAGGCAGGACCCAGGTTGCATAGCAACCAGGCGGCGTGTGTGCTCAGATCAGGAAGTGTATATGGAAGGAAGGATCCCAGCGGTCACTGCACGCAGGACGCCATCGCAGCAGCAGACTCAGCTTTTCATCAACTCCACGCGCATCTTACAGACAGCCAGCTGATGCTTACAGCACTTCTTTGACACGGGAGCTCGGTAAGGGCAGCAGTTTCTGTTTTATTTGGGTCATTACTCGGCAGCATGTAGATGTATGTGTCGCCTTGTATTTTCCATCAGTCACTGCATTCTAGCCCCCACCACGGTTTAGGCCTGGGACATAGTAAGTTTAAGCGTCTCTGAGGCGGGCTGAGCCGCGCTGAGCAGATGCACAAAGCCCCTGCATCTGTCATCAGCGCGGCTATAGTTTCTCCCTCCGCATGCGCGCTGATGCGTGCGGAGGCTGAGAAACTTGGAATAGACAGGCAGGTTTGAAATTTGCCGCTCGGGGAAGCGGAGGAGCGGTCACTTGACCGCTCCCATCCAATGGGAGCGGGGGACTAGCCTCGCCTCCCGCTCCGCTTCCTGGCACGCCTCCGCCCCGCCCCCGAGCGCGCTCACTGCCTCGCCTGCAAGGACAGTAAAAAGCCCCATTTTCAGCAGGCGAGGCAGAGCAGGAGCGCGCCTCAGCGAGCTTCCAATAACTATGTCCCAGGCCTTAGTCATTATACGTGTGCTTATCTACTTCATTATCCACTTATAACTGCTGCAGTGCTGTGTCCACCTTCGTTTCCATTACACAGGACATCAAGGGACTGATTGTTTTATAGCAAGTTTGGAGCATCTGGATACCCCCCCTTTTCTATATTCACAGATCAGGAAGTGGGAGCTGGTCCGGCGGCGGCCTGCACATTACCCGCTGTCCCCGGCTATATCACGAGCTGCTCCGCCGTCCATCTCCTCGGCGGGCGGCGGGGGGAGGAGGAGGCGGCACAAGAAAGATGTTGGGCAGTTGCAGTCCGCGGGCGCTGTGCTCGGTGACCGGAGTCCTGTGCACGTTGCTCGCATTCAGCGTTATCCCCAACGCAATATCCACGCCAGACTCCTCCGTCGCCGCCGCTCCAGTGTTTCCTACTAACCTCAGCGGCCCACAGCCACCCGCCTCCGGGAAGGGGAACAACTCGAGCAGCGCTGGGGGAGGCCTCTCAACGGCCGTATCCGCAGCTCCTCCTCCTCCCAGCAAACCCCGCACACAGAGGGCACTGGCCGTGCTTGTGGTGGTGAGCGCCGCCGTCATCATCTACTTCGTGATCAGAACTATCAGGTGTGGTGTGGGTGACACATTAAGGGAAGACGCACACGGGGGGGTGACACGTTAAGGGAAGACGCACACCGGCGGGTGACACGTTAAGGGAAGACGCACACCGGGGGGTGACACGTTAAGGGAAGACGCACACCGGGGGGTGACACGTTAAGGGAAGACGCACACCGAGGGTGACACGTTAAGGGAAGACGCACACCGGGGGGTGACACGTTAAGGGAAAACGCACACCGGGGGGTGACATGTTAAGGGAAGATGCGCACACCGGGGAGGGGGTGACACGTTAAGGGAAGACGCGCACCGGGGGGTGACACGTTAAGGGAAGACGCACACTGGGGGGTGACACGTTAAGGGAAGATGCGCACACCCGGGATGACAAGTTAAGGGAAGACGCACACACCGGGGGGTGACACGTTAAGGGAAGACGCGCACACCGGGGGCTGACACGTTAAGGGAAGACGCGCACACTGGGGGCTGACACGTTAAGGGAAGACGCGCACACCGGGGGGTGACACGTTAAGGGAAGACGCGCACACCGGGGGCTGACACGTTAAGGGAAGACGCGCACACCGGGGGGAGACACGTTAGTGAAGGAGTAGGAGAGGCTGGCTATATGTGAGTTGTTGACAGACTTCATGATGAAAACAACATTTTGCCACTTATACCTGTCACTGGGCTCTTATCTCCATAAACCTTTCCCCATGTTTTCTGGTAGCCTTAGGACTGAGTGTGGTTCTGAAGTGCCCCACCTCAGTGACAAGAGTTAACATACTGTGGGAAAGAGCTATACCGTCCAGGAATTACACTGGTATAAAAGTAACGATACATGAGGAAGTCCTATGGGCATTGGTCCCAGAAAGAGTAAGATACTTAAACATATCAATTGTACAAGGTTGTCTTATGCATTTCGAGGAGAGACCGCAGCAAGTTTAAAAGCGTATGCACAAGTCATTAAAGGTATCATCCTACAAAGGCTAAAATTCACTAATCTCCGTTGGGCTATTTAACATGACGTTAACCTAGATCAGTAATGTAACTAAATCCGTCTTACTCCCCTTAAAAGCATAACGCTTATTATGGTTGTTAGTGATGATGATATGCAAATGATGGCCTTATCATAAGCATACTTTCCAGAAGTGAAGGATGTCACCTTGTCCTCAGTGCGGGTCCTTCAGTTCTGGAAAGGTTTAAATCTGCCTTCATTTTTACCCTGAGATCGTTCGTGCCCTATTCTACCCTGGATATTCTTTCACAGACCTCTGGAAAATGTGAACATTTGGAGCTGCGTTCAGTCAATGGGTTGTATATTATCATTCATTATTCTGAGACATACTGTACTTGAGAACTCTTAGGCTGTGATGACTTTTTGTGCTTAAACCTTTCCTTTGCTAGTTATCATAAGCATACTCTATTTACTCAGGGAAATAACATTTACTTATTTAAGTGATACATCAATCCAGCGTTGGTTATAAGTTATGACAAAATGAAGGCCTCTAGTAGTACATGAAAGTTAATAAATACACACACACACACACACACGAACGCTGGATGCACACAAACATGAACATATAAATATATAGTATACTTATCTGTAAATCCGGGTGCTTGCAGCTGGACAAGGAACACCAACTAGTCCCAAATAAGTAGAACAAAAGGAAATCTGCAGCACTCGCATGTAGAAAAAAGGTTTAATCAAAAAAAGGACAGTCATACAGTCTCCAAAACAGAGCAACGTACGTTTCAGACTAGGTCTTTTCTCAAGCTCTGTCAGAGAGCTTGAGAAAAGACCTAGTCTGAAACGTACGTTGCTCTGTTTTGGAGACTGTATGACTGTCCTGTTTTTTGATTAAACCTTTTTTCTACATGTGAGTGCTGCAGATTTCCTTTTGAGATAGAGATATATATCTCTATCTCTCTCAAATGGAAATATTACTGTATACTCATTTGCATGTTTTAGACAGGTCTGCAACCCCGCCTTTCACCATTATCACACAGCACTTCCACTGCAGCAAGGGATTCTGGGGAATGACATGCAAATGAGCACACAGTGCCACCTTTTGTCTCAAGCTCACATTACATGAACAACCCTTAAGCCAATGCATGCTGCTTTAAACACAGCTTTTAAACATAGGCTGGGATGAGATGCAAAGCCAGTAAACCCACTCACAGACAGACTGTTTCGACCTTGTGGGTCTCTTCAGTGTGAGGTTGATTGTACTGGCTCTGCTTGCCAGTACAACCAACCTCACACTGAAGAGACCCACAAGGTCTAAACAGTCTGTCTGTGAGTGGGTTTACTGGCTTTGCATCTCATCCCAGCCTATGTTTAAAAGCTGTGTTTAAAGCAGCATGCATTGGCTTAAGGGTTGTTCATGTAATGTGAGCTTGAGACAAAAGGTGGCACTGTGTGCTCATTTGCATGTCATTCCCCAGAATCCCTTGCTGCAGTGGAAGTGCTGTGTGATAATGGTGAAAGGCGGGGTTGCAGACCTGTCTAAGACATGCAAATGAGTATACAGGAATATTTCCATTTGCTATATGCTTTTCTGTGGAGGATTTTTGTCACTTTTTTTACTGTGTGTGTGTGTGTATTTTTTATTTTTTTTAAATATATTACCCCTTACTAGCCCAAGTGCATAGGTGACCACTAAGGCTTACAAAAGTTAAAACATAAATTTCACTATCCAAACTACTGCTGTTGCATACCAAAGAGGCTAATTGCTTTAGCTTGCAAGACTTTTCATTGCTTGCAAGACTTTTTAAGGTACATAATTGGTTTATCAATGTAGTGCTCATTCCATCAAACTATTGAGCAGAATGGGTTGACCATACTAAATGTACAATGGTAAACGGAGAGGCCCCAATGCACATCCAATATAACAAATTGATTAATTTCTATTATGTTTTTTTGTCTTATAACTATGGGTCGTTTAGTTAGATATTTTGGCCAAAACATGTTAAGCCTACAACCATGCAAACAAAAGGGTATGCTGCACAGTAAAATAGAGAAAAATAAATACATACAGTTTACCGGTGCTGCTGGTTCAAGGAGTACCTATCAGGATTATTCTACACTCTGGATAAAGGGATCCAACGCTCTACGGATTTTATATTAAAGCTAATTTATTTGTGCCACACAACGTTTCCACCTAGATACGTCTTTTTCCAGTGAATATTCTAGGTGGAAACCTTGTGTGGCACAAATAAATTAGCTTTAATATAAAATCCATGGAGCGTTGGATCCCTTTTTTCCTAAGCCTACAACCATGTCACGGTAGACCCTTTCAGCAGGTACCTACTGTACACTACCAATTTTCATATCTTAATAGTAATCCAAATGCAGTGCGCGACAGGTGCACATATATGGTAGTGATCATTTAATAAATGCTGTGTACAGTTGAGACTTGCATTTTCCTATCTGTTGTAAAAACTCAGACTCTACTTGATCTCTTTTTTTAAATATATAAATCTTCATGTATTCTAAGCATTACAATTCTATTACTGTATTGACTTCTCCCCCAAAAGTTGGGAGCTATTCCACAAATCCACCACCCATTCAGTGAAGTACTTTCTCACACTTACCTGAACCTGCCACAATCCAGCTTCAGAGCTCTTTTCATAGCACTTCTCTTTCTATAAAATATGCTGGCCTTCTGTAGTTTAAAACACTTTAGGTATTTTAAAGTTTTAATCATATCCCCACTCTTCCTTCTCTCCTCTAAGCTGTACATATTAAAGTGGCGTTGCCTCTTGGTATATAAAAAAGAAATAATCACACAAATAATCAACTAGGATTATAAATAGCCCCCTAGTGCTGCACTCAAGGTTGGTGACAGAGTGGGTACAATGTCATGCCGTGAAAGGCCAGATAATAGCCTGATTCCCAAAATAGGAGAGCCGCCAAAAGTCACACACAAAGAAAAATAATAAATACTTTAATAATATCTAATAAAAACGACGAAACACAATAAAACTGCACGCAAAGTGCAGGGATAAAATCCCCAAATGTGTGGAGTCACGGAGCAATAAATGTGAATAATTGCTCCTCCCCCTTGAGAAAGCGCGCGGGTGACGCGTGAAACGTACGTCGGGGTACGCGTGACGTCATCACGTTGACGTACACGCGGCTTGTGGAAGGAGACACGGCTTTAGCTCCAAACTACAGACGGGGCTCCCTTTGCTGCTCAACGCAGAGATCACAGACTGCGGATCAGGTTGTATATACCCTACGCACACAAGCTAGCTCCAGAGTATTTACGGAGGTGCTATCACATCGAGGTCTTTGTGTTCGGGGTTAATACACATTACTCTGTGACCAACTCCAGATTGTTGATAGGGCCAACCTGGTCGCGGGAGACCGCTATACATCACAGCTAGCTCCATAATTGTGTGATATCACTGACAGTGCTGGCAATAGATGCTTATACCTTACTTATAGGTTATATTTGTATACATTGCGGTTATTGGTTACCTGCTTTACTTTGTCCCCCACTCAGTGACCTACTGTGCCATACGTGTATATAGTGGGATAGGACTGCATGGGACTTATTTTGCCAGCTACACACAGGTTCGCTTTTGTACGTTTATCTGTACAGCAATTATTCACATTTATTGCTCCGTGACTCCACACATTTGGGGATTTTATCCCTGCACTTTTCGTGCAGTTTTATTGTGTTTCGTCGTTTTTATTAGATATTATTAAAGTATTTATTATTTTTCTTTATGTGTGACTTTTGGCGGCTCTCCTATTTTGGGAATCAGGCTATTATCTGGCCTTTCACGGCATGACATTGTACCCACTCTGTCACCAACCTTGAGTGCAGCACTAGGGGGCTATTTATAATCCTAGTTGATTATTTGTGTGATTATTTGTGTGATTACTTGTGTACTTTCCCCTTGCACCAGGTTGTTTAGTTATACAACATTTATGTTTGTGCGTCTGGGGTTAGCGACGTGTATTCTCTGTGTATACAAATATATAAAAAAGAAAAAAGAAGCAGGGGTTCTCTGGCGCTTAACCACCTTAATTCAAGGACCCCTGGCTACCTGACATAATTGCCTGTAAAGGAACTGCCCGTAACGACTCCAGCTGAGCGCAGAAAATGTCTGTTAAAGGTCCCGCGGGTGAATAGGAAGGCGCAACCTCATCCCTTGTAGCTTCCTATTGACCCGCGTGACACTGTACCTTTAAACAGATTTGAGGTACCGGTATCACCTTTTAGATGTAAGTATCGCAAGGTAAAGCTTCTTTAGGGTCATTTGCTGTTTTATGCGAAAGATCATGCATTATTTTAATAGCTCCTCTTTGCACAATCTTGCTCTTATAGGCCCCAGCTTCCCAGGCACTTCTCCCCTATCAGGTCCTCCCTCGTGCCGCTCCTCCGTTCCTCCCCTTCCTCTGATAGGTCCCAGCCCCCTATTTAGTCTCATTACCTCCTTGCTCTGCATAGCTTCTGTACCTTGGTGCTGTCTGCTGTTGCCTGGCCCCTTTTGTCTTTCAGTTCCTGTTTCTGTCCCTGGATATTCTGCTGACCTCCCTGGATCTCGACCTTTGGCTTTGGACTTCGATTACGCTGTTCTCTGGAACCCCTTGTATTTGGCTTTGGACATTACTACCCTGTCGACTTCTATATCCTCTGGACACGGCTTACGGACACTCTACTACGCTGCGCTCTCTACTACACGACTTTTGGCTTACGGACACTCTTCTACGCTGCTCTCTCCATCTCACGACCATTGGCTTACGGACTTTACCTTTCTACGCTGGAGTTGTCAAGTACGGTACCCTTTCTATTTTTGTTACCTGGACCACCTACGCTACTTCCACACACCGGCCGTGCCCCCGTTTACTGCTAGGTGTGTGGTATTACTCCTTTCCACCTCAGTCCCGGGGTCTCGTCTGACTTGTGGGCAGGCCGAGCATTACATTATGCAGAGCCCATCAGACCCAGACCCCCCTGAGGTGGAAGATACCCTAACTACCATCTCCAAACACTTTACCTTCTTGGACAACCAGGTCACCGCTCTTAACCAGCAGGGTGCTACCTTAACCGTCCAGATTCCCCAGGTTAATGTCTCCAGTTCCGTTATCTCTCCCACTGTCTCCCGTGAAGGAACAGGGTCTTCGGAGTTGCGTATCCCTACGCCCAGTAAATACGCGGGGGATCCGCTTGCATGCCGTGGGTTTTTAAATCAGTGCGAGATTCAATTCGAACTGTCACTCTCTCGCTTCCCCACGGATCGTACCAAGGTAGCTTATGTTTTTTCCTTTCTCACCGGGGACGCCCTGGCCTGGGCTTCACCTATCTGCGAGCTGAAACCTGAACTCACTTACCACTTCCCTAACTTTAAAAGAGAATTTCGTTTAGTCTTTGACACCCCTGGACGTAGTGATATGGCTGCTTCCACCTTGTTCCACATTTAGCAGAGTCGGAGATCAGTGGCACGTTACGCTCTGGAGTTCTGGACTATCGCGGCTGAGACTGATTGGAACGATGGGGCACTTTCCGCAGCTTTCTGGCAGGGACTTTCGGAATCCTTAAAGGACGAGCTGGCGGCTCGTGAGCGGCCATCCTCACTGGAGGGCCTAATCGCTTTGTACATCAGGGTGGATCAAAGACATCTGGAGAGGCGGGCTGAACGTCAACGTCCTCGTACTTCTGTTTCCATGTCTTCTAATTCCAGGTCTCCTGCTCTTGTTCTACCAACATTGGACGCTCCGGAACCCATGCAACTGGGCAGTCATCAACTTCCTTCTATGGAGCAACTATGTTGGAGAAACGAGGGCCTATTTATCTAAGGAGAAACGAGGGCCTATCTATTGTGGATCTCCTGGGCATATCCTGCCGCGTTAACCCTTGAGGCCAGGAAACGCCAACGCCCAGTGAGGTATGAGGGAATCTCACTGGGTACCATCTCTTCTTTTCCCTCTCCCGCACAGGGGCTTCCCAAACGCATCTTACTGCCTGTCCTCCTTAAGTACGCCAGCATTCAAACCCCCGCTCTGGCTTTCCTCGAGTCTGGATCCAGAGGGAATTTCATAAATCAGGCTTTTGCTATCCAGCACAACATTCCACTCCGGGAGAAGGCCTTTCCGGTCGGATTGGAGGCTATCGATGGTCGACCCCTGCAGCCAGCCTTTATTTCCTTGGAGACACTTCCCATTGAACTTTATATGAATGATGGACATTTAGAACGCATTTCTTTTGATGTCATCCATTCCCCTTCGGTTCAAATCATCCTGGGCTTACCATGGCTGCAACTACACAATCCCATCATCGATTGGACTGCCGAGTTCCCCGTTCAATGGAGATCCTCCCAGGTGGAATCGTCTTCTCCGTCCGCTGTGGTATTGGCCGTCTTGGAAACCTTTCCCCTGCAAGACGCCACCCTACCGGACGTCTATTCGGAGTTCCTGGATGTCTTCAGTAAGACCAAATCCGAGGAGCATTCCCCACATCTCCCTTTCAACTGTCCGATTGACTTAATTCCGGGTGCTCCTTTTCCCAAAGCCAGGTCATACCCATTATCTTTGCCTGAGACGGAGGCCATGTCCGAGTATATCATAGAAAACCTTCAAAAAGGCTTCATCTGGAAATCAACTTCTCCCGCCGGAGCAGGATTCTTTTTTGTAAAAAAGAAAGATGGAACGCTTCGCCCGTGCATTGATTTCCGTGGCCTAAACAAGATTACAATCAAGAATCGCTACCCTTTGCCTCTTATCCCGGAGCTCTTTGGTAGGCTGCAAGGCGAGACGATTTTCTCTAAACTTGATCTACGGGGGGCATATAACCTGATTCGCATCCGCAGTGGAGACGAGTGGAAGAAAGTGTTCAACACGCGCAGCGGTCACTATGAGTACCTGGTGATGCCGTTTGGGTTGTGCAATGCCCCTGAAGTCTTCCAAGACTTTATGAATTAGGTTTTTCGTGATCTATTGAATTCTTTTGTGATTATCTACTTGGATGATATCCTTATTTTTTCCAAAACCCTCGGGGAACACATTCTCCATACCAAGATGGTGCTCTCTCGTTTACGGGCCAACAAGCTCTACGCCAAGATGGAGAAGTGTGTCTTTCACCAATCCTCAACTACCTTCCTGGGATACATTGTCTCGGATCAAGGGTTCACCATGGATCCGGAGAAGCTCAATTCTGTACTCGAATGGCCACAACCTAACTCTTTAAAGGTGATTCAGCGTTTCCTCTGTTTCGCAAATTATTATAGGAAATTTATTGCTGGTTTTTCTACCTTGGTAGCACCCTCAAAGATTCAGGGGAGCGCCAATGTTCACGTGATTATATGAAAAAGAAAAATAAAGGCAACATAGTGTGATACAGTCTCAATTCTTTCTTTCTAGTGAAAAAGGTAATCCACTCACAATTTTCCTTTCAAAAATCAGGCATTACAGAGACACTCCTCTCTCTGTTTAGAGCAATGAACATGGATATCCACAGGTGTAGACCCCTTTCACTTTTTCTCCACCACCGCACGAATACCCAGAAATAATAAGAAATACCAAAATTGCGCAATAACGTCTTAAAATGTATTGGAGATCATCACAGATAAAACATATGGCTATGCACTCACATAAGGAATAATAGGTACAGTCATTGTACGAAATCCTGATAGATAAAGCAATTCACCGGTACACAGTGTGTTTCTTCCCTCTGCTTCTCTGCTCCCAACAACGTCACATCCGGTTGACGCAGGGCTGTGGGCGGAAGTGCTGTAAGGGGGATCTCCGGCTGCCAGGACTTCGCAACTGTGACTTGCACAGACTGGATGCTGAACACAGATGCTGAACAGCCCTGCGTCAACCGGATGTGACGTTGATGGGAGCAGAGAAGCAGAGGGAAGAAACACACTGTGTACCGGTGAATTGCTTTATCTATCAGGATTTCGTACAATGACTGTACCTATTATTCCTTATGTGAGTGCATAGCCATATGTTTTATCTGTGATGATCTCCAATACATTTTAAGACGTTATTGCGCAATTTTGGTATTTCTTATTATTTCTGGGTATTCGTGCGGTGGTAGAGAAAAAGTGAAAGGGGTCTACACCTGTGGATATCCATGTTCATTGCTCTAAACAGAGAGAGGAGTGTCTCTGTAATGCCTGATTTTTTAAAGGAAAATTGTGAGTGGATTACCTTTTTCACTAGAAAGAATTGAGACTGTATCACACTATGTTGCCTTTATTTTTCTTTTTCATATAATCACGTGAACATTGGCACTCCCCTGAATCTTTGAGGAATTCTGCAATCAAAAAGACTAAGAGAACAGTCTTTACAAGAGTTTTGAGTAGCTTTTCTATTAGCACCTTTTACACTGGGTGGTGGATTTATCACATGATTAACTAATAGATCACAGTTCACGTTGTAATTGAATTTATAGATATTATTTCTGTCATTTGCTTTTAAACACATTGTTACACATATTTCACTTTTTTAGGACATTGTTATAAGTAAGCGCCGTTGCAATCGCATTTTTTTCACTATTGGTAGCACCCTGTCAGGAATCGGCGTTCTCCTCGCTTCCCACACAGAGCACCCCCTCTCCGCAGGGAGCCCCTGGACTCACAAAACAATCCTGCCTTACCGTCCTCCACGGCTCCTCGCCCCTGCCGCCGTCGCGGGATCACTCCCGTCGGCGATTCCTCTGCTCAGCGCCGGGCGCGCCCACGCCCTCCTACACGCACACCTACACGCACGCCAGCCTCAGACGTTATGTGCATGCATTCCCAGCTTACAGAGCACACGCCTAACAGAGCACTTTTAACCACTGCTCCTGCAGTGAGGCGTCGCCCCCAAGCATCACACAGTTCCATGCAAATCAAGGATTACACTCAACTGGGCTGTAACACCTCCCTCCTATCAGGGAGGACTCCTTGCAGTCCTCCAGGCCTGCCCCCTTTTCCCATTGGCCTGCCCAGCTTTATTATGCCTGTGCTTCCCATCACTCGTCGCTCGACATAGTTCTGTATGGAAGCATTTGACTACTCTCTCAGTGACTCCTCAGGTATTGACGCGGATTGGACGACTACCCCCTCTGGCTCTCGACTTCGGCTCTACTTGGACTTCGTGACTTCTGGCATCCCTGTAACACGGCTTATACCTTCGATCATCCGCAACTCTCCTATCCCTGATCTTGGCAACGGCAATAACTACTCCTCCTCTACTACCGGTACCGGCAAGTATTGTCTTCATTACTATACCTGGCCTGGCAACACTAACACCACACTCCGGACGCGCTCCCTTTGCTGCGGGTGCGTGTATCCCTACGTCCCACCTCAGCACAGGGGATGGGTCTGGTCTGCGGGCAGCACCGGCGTAACACACCCATTACGGCCCTTACCAAAAAAGGGGCAGATCCTTCCTCTTGGCCATTGAAGGCCAGCCGGGCCTTTGAGGCTCAGAGCCTTTGCCTCGGCTCCCATTCTGCGACATCCCGTCCCCACCCTCCCCTTTACCTTGGAAGTTGACGCCTCCGACGTGGGAGCCGGTGCGGTTCTCTCTCAAAGAACCACCCCCGAAGATAAACTCCACCCCTGTGGGTTTTTTTCTAAAAAAAATTCTTCAGCAGAAAGAAATTAAGACGTGGGGAATAGGGAGTTGTTGGCATTACAAGAGTGGAGACGGCATTACAAGACGGCATTACAAGAGTGGAGACATCTTCTGGAAGGAACCAAGGAACCCATTCTGATCCTGACAGACCACAAAAACCTTTTACATTGAAGGTGCTCGTCGTCTTGGACCCCGTCAAGCTCGTTGGGCGTTGTTCTTCCCAAGGTTTAACTTTATCATCTCTTATATTCCTGGGACAAAGAATATCAAAGTGGATGCATTGTCCCGTCAGTTTATCACTGAGTAGAAGTTACAGGAAGTCTCGGAGAGTATTCTGTCCCCCCAATTGTTTATCTCTGCCACCTCCTTTGACATACTGTATAAGATTTTGGAGTCTCAAGCACTGGTCCCTGAAGGGCTAGAAGTCCCTGATGGTCGTCTTTACGCAGCCCCACGTTTTCATCTCAAAATTCTTGAAGGGGTCACTCCTCCAGATCTGCCGGCCATCCCGGGTTTAAGAAGACTACTGATCTGATTCGGCGAACCTTCTGGTGGCCCAATATGTTAAAGGACATTAGAGCTTTCACCTCCTCTTGCCCAGTCTGCGCACAAAATAAATCTGTCCGTCAAAAGCCTTCCGGTCTTCTTCAACCCCTCCAGGTCCCGGACCGTCCTTGGAGTCACATTGCTATGGACTTCATCGTGGATCTTCCCCCGTCTTCCCCCGTCTAATGGTATGACTACTATTCTTTTAATTGTTGACAGATTCTCCAAGCAAGCTCATTTTGTTCCCCTCAAGGGTCTACCCAATTCCAGTACCTTGGTGGATATTTTTGTAAAATAAATTTTCCGTATTCATGGCGTCTTGTGGTCCATTGTCTCGGATCGTGGTACTCAATTTGTTTCTAAATTCTGGCGTGCATTTTCCCAGAGGTTGGGCATTACCCTTCTTTTTTCCTCAGGCTACCACCCCCAAATGAATGGGCAGACTGAATGCATGAACCAGTCCCTCGAACAGTATTTGCGTTGTTTGTCTTCCGATTCTCAGGATAATTAGGCTGAGTTACTTGCTTGGGCAGAATTTGCGATTAACTTTCTCAAGAATGAGTCTATTCAAGAATCACAGTTTTTTGTAAACTACGGATTTCATCCTACCCGTCTTCCCATGCATTCTCCCAGGTCCGGAGTTCCTGCAGCAGATGATAGGGTATCCACCTTGCAGGGGCCATGGAGGTGGATTCAAACAGTTTTACAGGAGTCCGTGCTAATACAGAAGAGACAAGCAGATAGGCTTCGTCGGGAGGCCCACAAGTTCGCACCTGGAGAGAAGGTCTGGCTTTCTTCTAAAAAATATCAAACTGAAGGCCCCAACCCCTAAACTGTCTCCCAGGTTTCTGGGTCCTTTCTCTATTCTGAGACAAATTAATCTTGTGGCTTGGCTCCCTCAATGAAAATTTCACCCGTCTTCCATGTTTCACTCTTGAAACCGTTTATCCAAGGCAAACGATTCGCTCATCCTACTCATCGGCCTCCTCCCCCCATTGTACCAGGACAACAGGAGTTTGAAATCCAGTCCATCATTGACTCTCGCATCTCCAGGGGCAAGCTCCAATTTTTGGTCCACTGGAAGGGATACAGACCTCAGGATCGTTCTTGGGTCTCGCATGCGGATCTTCATGCCCCATCTCTACTCAAACGATTCCACCAAAAATTTCCCCTCAGACCTTAGATGGTTCGTCCGGAGTCCGACCCTCGGGGGGGGGGGGATACTGTAAGGATCCGCGCTGCGGGTATACCCGCTTCCTGCGCCTCCTTACCTTGTCTCCGTGCCGCCCAGTCTCCCCGGCGGCGTGCCTCACTCCACGCGTTACCCCCCACGGCTGCTCCTGCACTTCCGGGTCACGCGCGTCACCCTTACGGGCGCGCACGGACCCAAGCTTCCATTTACTGGCGCCGTGCGCCTGACTCCGCCTCCTCTGGTGCTGTGCGCGCATCACACGCTTCCCTGCCCCATCAGGTCCGCCCCCCAGCCCCTTCTCCCCTATCAGGTCCTCCCTCGTGCCGCTCCTCCGTTCCTCCCCTTCCTCTGATAGGTCCCAGCCCCCTATTTAGTCTCACCTCACCATTACCTCCTTGCTCTGCATAGCTTCTGTACCTTGGTGCTGTCTGCTGTAGCCTGGCCCCTTTTGTCTTTCAGTTCCTGTTGCTGTCCGTGGATATTCTGCTGACCTCCCTGGATCTCGACCTTTGGCTTTGGACTTCGATTACGCTGCTCTCTGGAACCCCTTGGATTTGGCTTTGGACATTACTACCCTGCAGACTTCTATATCCTCTGGACACGGCTTACGGACACTCTACTACGCTGCACTCTCCATCCCACGACCATCGGCTTACGGACTTTACCTTTCTACGCTGGAGTTGTCAAGTACGGTACCCTTTCTATTTTTGTTGCCTGGACCACCTATGCTACTTCCACACTCCGGCCGTGCCCCCGTTTACTGCTAGGTGTGTGGTATTACTCCATTCCACCTCAGTCCCGGGGTCTTGTCTGGCTTGTGGGCAGGCCGAGCGTTACACTGTGTCATCCTCAAAAAGGCATACTTTACCTTCCTGACTATTGGTACTGTCGCTAATAAAGATATATTAAAGAACAACGGTCTCAGTACAGATCCCAGTGGTCACCTTTTTCCTCTCCTGAATATAATCCATTTACCACAACTGTCATCTATCTCAGCGATGCGCAAAGTGGGGGGGCACAAGATTTTCGGGGGAGGGTGCAGCTGTTACAGAGGCCCGCACTTCCCCGAAGGCATTTAAAATAAATGCCGGGGATCGCAAAAGGCCGCTGTAAATTTTCACTTGCCTGGAGTTCCAGCGACACGTCTCCATGGCAACCGGCATCAAGTGACGCCGCGGGGTCATTTGACGCCAGGGCAGGGAGTGGGGGTGGGGCGTGAGCTGGAAGGGAGAGGAGACATGGGGGATGCATGTTGGCAAGTTTGCGCACATCTAGTCTATCCTACAAGCAATGCCTTATCCATTGAACCACCGTAGAATCGAATCCCAAGCAATGTAGCTTGTTTATATGTTGTCTGAGTGGGACAGTGTCTGGCATTACTAAAATCTAGGTTAGCTACATCTTCTACGCCTCCCTGATGTATTACTTTAGTCACCGTTTGTTTGACGCTATCTCCCACAGTAAATCTGTGCTACTGATATGAGGCTCACTGCTCTGTAGTTGTCTGTCTCTTCCCTACTTTCACATTTGCGATGTGGGACTACACTTGCTCTTTTCCAGTCATATGGAACTACACCTGTTAATGGTGACTGGTTAAATTGTTATGTTAATGGTATTTCCAGCACCCCCTCCCCCAAGTTATTTTAATATTCTTGGCTTTATCCCATCTGGCTCCATTGATTTGTCCACTTTCGTGTTTTTAAAGTTCAATTACCGCTTTCTCCTCTATAAATGAACGTGTGCCCACATTGCTTAACTGTGGTTTCTCCCCTTCACCTTGAGCTGTGACGGCTAAGAAATATAATTATTAAAGTGGCAATCCAAGCAGTCAGGTTTTTTCTTTCCTTTTTTTGTACGTAGGATTGAAGCAGGGAGTCTCTGGAACTGAACCCCATTTAATTTCTGCTCCCGGAACCACCTGCTTCCAGAGATACTTACCTCCGTAGCAGGTGTCAATAGGAAGCCGTGACATCCGGTGATTTAAACTTGCAGGCGATACTTCCCTCTGATTGGAGTGCCGGTATCTCCGGAGGCAGGGTATCCTTGCAGCTGAAATGTAATTGGGGTTCCGTGTCGGAGATCCTATGTTGGAAGGAAAAAAAACAAAGTCCCGCTTGGTTTTCTCCTTTAAGATGATCAGCTCTATCTTTTGTCTCCCTTAGCATGATTGCACTCTTCTGTCCTTTTAGTCTTACTATCCCTCCCTTTGTTATTCTCTTTTCACATATATATACCTCCATAAAAGGTTTTGCCCTCCGTGTTTACTGACTGGGCTATTTTCTCTTCTGCTTGGGCAGTTGCACATCTGATTTGCTCGCCTCATATATAATTTGTTGTCTTTCTTCCTTTGAGTTTGCCTATATTTCCTAAAAGCTGTAGTTTTAGCCTTTCGCAATACATTCCAGCTCCCTTTCTTGTGCTTTTACTAGCCTGCATGACACAAAGGACTGTTGCTTTCCCACAGCTCCTGCACTCCGCTCAAATACCACCTGACAAATCTCTTAAATGTTTAACCATCTCTGAAAAGTTAGCTCTCCTAAAATCTAAAATATAGTTCACAGTTTGCATGGGGTATGACTACAGCAAAGTAAACCACACTAAGTGACAATCATTGGAACCTAAGCTCTCACCGATATTTCATATGATACTCTGTCCCTATTTGTTAGTATTTAGTATAATATTGCTTCCTTGTGAGTCGTCCCCACCCCTGCATTATGTGAGATTATTTCCATACTACTTTAGTATTTGTTTAGACTGAGCATGACTTCCTATACCCAGTGCTTAAGAACCACGTACAGGTCATGTTTTCAATATTCCTTCAATTTTGAATTGACCTAGCCTTTTATCGCTAACCATTTTACCCAATGCAATCAGATGTACTCCTGTTTGCTGGTTTCCCCGCTTGCCTATTAGATTGTAAGCTCCTTTCTCCAAATGTTACTGTTATGCCCTGATACACCTCTCCCATCTGTAATAATACATTCTCTGAATTATAATTGTATTGGAATATTGTTAAAGGGCTGCGTACCTAGCTGGCAGTATTCAAATACACACATACACACATACACACATACACACATACATACACTAACAGAACTTCTAATAGCCAGGACTGAACAGGGGGAACCATGATTACGTTTCTTAAACCATAGAAAAAATATATTTGAGGCGTGATTTATAGCAAACTGTCATTGACAGTAGAAAGATTTCAAACTGCTGCCCTTTTTTTCTCAGTGTGGTTGAGGCAGTGTGAGTATAACCTTCATAGTACATTCTGTGTAAGGTATGACCTATCACAGAAATAGTAATTACAAGACCACATCGGATGACTATTGGAAATGCAGTTAGCTAGTAAAGCACAGCTCAGTTTTGTTTCTAGATATAGAAGCAGACCAAACAATCAAGCATGACATACTTCTTGGGAAATAATTAAGTCGTCTTGGAAGAAGGCAGCTACTGTATGTGTTATGTTGCCTCTGGCAGTATTCAGGAAAAGTGATTAAGTCATACATGTTACATACATATCACCTGCACCCATGGGTTAAAAAAAACTAAAATCACCTTGTGCTTGAAAACTGGTTCTCTATAAATGTTATTTTTAACTGAGTGGTAATGTTTGTGTGTACCATGTACACTTTATATATAGGCAGCACATTTATTTATATACAGTACAGAATTCCCAAAAGATTTAGACCTATAATTTCTGTTTTCTCAACATTTTGTTGTATTGAGGAGAGTTGACACTGACACAATTTTGAAAGTAAAATTTACAGCTGATTAGTTCTTAACATAAACTATCCTGTAAATCATGTCATTTTTTTCAGGCTCTTATGGGAAGACAGGCGCTTATGCAAACTACTTACAAAAACCTGTAGAAATTCACATGGCCATTCTGATAAAGACTGATTTGATATATGTTATGGTAGAGACAGGTTTTTACAATAGATATTTTATTGAAACATAAAGTTATATAGCATGTTTTTCACTCCCATGAGTTATCACATTGCAGGATAGTGAGAATTCTGTATACCTTTTTAGAAGAACATGTTTTATGCTTAGAGAAAGCATTAGATAAGATGTATTCTCTGCTTTTAGGCCACCATTTAAACAATTTGCGTAACAATTATTGCTTAAAGCTACAGTACTTAAGATTACTACAACTGTCTCAGAATAATTAGCTAATATTTTGTGTTTGTATGATCTAATGTGGCTCGTGATAATTACTTCCTGTAGGGCTAATTGAATACATCAGGGAAAAACTAGACATTTTGTATAGAAAGGATACCTTTCCAGATATATACACAAAAATTGTAATTTTGTCTCTAAATATGAGCGAGAATAAATGTATAGAAAACAAATGCACAATTCCAGTGCTCCTTGCAATTTATTAGTGACATTTTTAAATTTTTTAACCCATATCAAATAACAAAGGAGCCATTTAGTTGCATCTTTTGATCAAGAAATAATTAAGCCTGCTAACCCCGTCCAAATATGGCAGGCACCTATACTAAATTAATACAAATTCTTATTGTCCTATGGATTAAACTTGGTGAAATATGTGAAAGTGCCCAGAGGGTAACATGAATGAAGCATAATGTTTTCTGTGATTTAGTGCAATTAAAAACTGGAATAAGTCAGTAACTAAGTTCCCTTAAAGCTGCAGTTCAGTCAATATCCTGCATGTGTGGTTTTTTTTTAATAAATCAGTTCTGTACTGTGATAAAATACTTGTAGCATTTTCTTTTTTTTTAAAAAACAACTTTGAAAGACAATTTTTTATGTATTGTAATGTAACGAGCATTTTTGTTTCTATAGCAACCCTTTAGAAAGGCACAACCCCTTCCTTTAATGTAACGGGCTCTGGCACACCCCTTTGTGAGTCCTGCCCCCTCCACAGCCGTGCACGTGCATTAGCACAAATGTATCAGTCATTGCCTGGTCACATGATCTTCCCCACAGAACTGACAGAGCAGCAGAAAAGGAGTAGCCCAGAATTAATTAATTAAACCTTATTCCATTGCACGTGTGTAGTTAATGTTAAATATTAACAACTCATTTAAAATCAAATCTGTATATATAATACTGTAAACAATATGTATATTTAATTTTGTGTGTATGTGAATGTGTACAATTCAATGTGTTATTAAAATTAATAATGGCTTATTCTTGTATAGCGCTGCTAGTTTTACATAGCACTTTACAGAGACATTTTGCAGGCACAGGGCCCTGCGGAGCTTAGGTGTGTATGTATGTGTTTGTATGATATAGATATATATGCACACGCACGCATATACATGCGCACGCACACACATACACGTGCACACGCACACATATACATGCACACACGTATACATGCGCACACATACACACATACATGCGCTCATGCACACACACATGCGCACACGCACACATACATACGCACACATACATGCACACATATACACGCACACAAACATGCGCACACACACATACATGCACACATATACACGCACACAAACATGCGCACACGCACACACAAACATGCACACACGTATACATGCGCACACACAAACATGCGCACACGCGCACATAAACATGCGCAAACGCACATATATACACAGACAAACATGCACACATATACACGCACACATATACATGCGCACACGCACACATAAATGCGCACACGCACACAAACATGCGCACACATATACATGCACACACGTATACATAAACATGCGCACACACACACAAACATGCGCACACGCACACAAACATGCGCACACGCACACAAACATGCGCACGCGCACACGCACACAAACATGCGCACGCGCACACAAACATGCGCACACGCACACATAAACATGCGCACACGCACACATATACACTGTGTGTGCGCATGTTTATGTGCGTATATATTTATGGTATTGCTTGACCTGAGGAAGAGGAAAACTCTTGAAAGCTTGTCCCATGACACAAATTGTTGGTCCAAATAAAAAAAAGGTATCAATAAATACTGAAGAACTTATATATATTTTTATATATATATGCAAATATAGCTGTATGCTCATCTGCATGTCTTAGGCAGGTCTGCAACCCTGCCTTTCCCCATCATCACCCAGCATACAGCACTTCCACTGCAGCAAGGGATTCTGGGAAATGACATGCAAATGAGCACACAGTGTCACTTTTTGCCTCAATAACCATTTTTAACATGGTTCCCTATAGGCTTAAGCTTGCTGCATGGTCACAGCTTTGAACACAGCCAGGGTTAAGGTGCATACCCAGAAAACCACCCACAGACAGCTGTTTCGACCTTGATGGGTCTCATCAGTGTGGGGTTGATTTTACTGGGAATGCAAGAGAGGCTATGGGATAGGCTAAACCATAATACTGAGTTAAGTTATGGTGAGTAAAAAAAGTGACAAAAACCCTCCACAGGAAAGTAAATATGCAAATATAGCTGTATGCTCATCTGCATGTCTTAGGCAGGTCTGCAACCCCGCCTTTCCCCATCATCACCCAGCATACAGCACTTCCACTGCAGCAAGGGATTCTGGGAAATGACATGCAAATGAGCACACAGTTTTTGTCACTTTTTTTACTCACCATAACTTAACTATATATATATATATATATATTTTTATATATATATATATATACTGTATGTATATGTGTGTATGGATATATAGCGGAGGGAGAGAAGGACGGCATCCTGCAGCGAAGCTCGACAGCGGCAGAGGACAGTAGCCGGCGGCGGAGGGAGAGAAGGACGGCATCCTGCAGCGAAGCTCGGCAGCGGCAGAGGACAGCAGTGGTGGCGGAGGGAGAAGAGGACCATGTGAATGGGACAGGAGGGCGGTAGGGAGGTGTTACGCTGTAGCAGCGGCAGACACTGGAAGTCAGAGAATACTTCTGTCAGACCGCTTGTGTGTGTGTGTGTGTGCACACACATACACACACACACACACCTCTATCTAGACAAATCACCCAAAAATCTACTCTCCCCAGTCCCACCTTATAAAAAAAGTAATGGAATAAAATTCCTAGTAAGAACTAATAACATTTGTTTTTGACATAACCGTTTATTTATTGTATTACATTTATACTTTACTACAACTAGTCGTTGTTAATGTACATAGTTCTTTACTAATCTAGTAAAAAAAAAAGCCAGATATAAATGAGTGAGGGAGAGGGTGGGTGACTGGGTGGGTCGGTGAGGGAGAGGGTGGGCGGGAGAGGGAGAGGGTGGGTGACTGGGTGGGCGGGAGAGGGTGGGTGAGTGGGTGGGCGGGAGAGGGTGAGTGGGTGGGCGGGCGGGAGAGGGTGAGTGGGTGGGTGGGAGAGGGTGGGTGGGTGGGCGGGAGAGGGTGAATTCGAGAGTGGGTGGGTGGGTGCGTGGGTGACTGGGTACTTGTGGTGACACACTAATATACACACACACACACATATATACACACACACACATATATATATATATATATATATATACATATATATACATATATGCACATCTGATTTGCTTCGCCTCATATATAATTTGTTGTCTTTCTTCCTCTGAGTTTGCCTATATTTCCTAAAAGCTGTAGTTTTAGCCTTTCACAATACATTCCAGCTCCCTTTCTTGTGCTTTTACTAGCCTGCATGACACAAAGGACTGTTGCTTTCTCACAGCTCCTGCACTCTGCTGAAATACCACCTGACACATCTCTTAAATGTTTAACCATCTCTGAAAAGTTAGCTCTCCTAAAATCTAAAATATAGTTCACAGTTTGCATGGGGTATGACTACAGCAAAGTAAACCACACTAAGTGACAATCATTGGAACCTAAGCTCTCACCGATATTTCATATGATACTCTGGGCCTCATGCAGAGAGCATAGAATTTTAAAATTGGCGAATTTCATAAAAAGTAGCTTTTTTGGAGAGTTTTATTCTCCATATGCAGAAAAGTGCGAATTCTGCTATGTTTAACATGGATGCGTGTGGCGAGTTTAAATTGGCGAGATGCGCGCTTCAGAAACGTGTAAAAACAAATTCGCGCCTTTTTTTTCCCCTTTACTATAGGCGGCGAGCGCCATCTTGCCATATTTTCGTGGCGCGGCAAAAATGCGAGAATCGCGCCATTTTTTGGCGCGAACAGCCGCTACTTGCCGTTCGCACCTCTCTGCATTCGGAGAGTTTTAAAAATGGCGCGATGGAGGTTCTCGCCAGCCGCGAGGCGAGTTTTAAAAATAGAAGAAAAAAAAATGGCGCGTTTTTCGCAACTCGCCATTTTATGCCGTTTTCTGAAGGAAATTGAACAAAAAATGGCGAGTTTTGAAATAACGATGCTCTCTGCATGAGGCCCTCTGTCCCTATTTGTTAGTATTTAGTATAATATTGCTTCCTTGTGAGTCGTCCCCACCCCTGCATTATGTGAGATTATTTCCATACTACTTTAGTATTTGTTTAGACTGAGCATGACTTCCTATACCCAGTGCTTAAGAACCACGTACAGGTCATGTTTTCAATATTCCTTCAATTTTGAATTGACCAAGCCTTTTATCGCTAACCATTTTACCCAATGCAATCAGATGTACTCCTGTTTGCTGGTTTCCCCGCTTGCCTATTAGATTGTAAGCTCCTTTCTCCAAATGTTACTGTTAAACCCTGATACACCTCTCCCATCTGTAATAATACATTCTCTGAATTATAATTGTATTGGAATATTGTTAAAGGGCTGCGTACCTAGCTGGCAGTATTCAAATACACACATACACACATACACACATACACACATACACACATACACACATACATACACTAACAGAACTTCTAATAGCCAGGACTGAACAGGGGGAACCATGATTACGTTTCTTAAACCATAGAAAAAATATATTTGAGGCGTGATTTATAGCAAACTGTCATTGACAGTAGAAAGATTTCAAACTGCTGCCCTTTTTTTCTCGGTGTGGTAGAGGCAGTGTAAGTATAACCTTCATAGTACATTCTGTGTAAGGTATGACCTATCACAGAAATAGTAATTACAAGACCACATCGGATGACTATTGGAAATGCAGTTAGCTAGTAAAGCACAGCTCAGTTTTGTTTCTAGATATAGAAGCAGACCAAACAATCAAGCATGACATACTTCTTGGGAAATAATTAAGTCGTCTTGGAAGAAGGCAGCTACTGTATGTGTTATGTTGCCTCTGGCAGTATTCAGGAAAAGTGATTAAGTCATACATGTTACATACATATCACCTGCACCCATGGGTTAAAAAAAAACTAAAATCACCTTGTGCTTGAAAACTGGTTCTCTATAAATGTTATTTTTAACTGAGTGGTCATGTTTGTGTGTACCATATACACTTTATATATAGGCAGCACATTTATTTATATACAGTACAGAATTCCCAAAAGATTTAGACCTATAATTTCTGTTTTCTCAGCATTTTGTTGTATTGAGGAGAGTTGACACTGACACAATTTTGAAAGTAAAATTTACAGCTGATTAGTTCTTAACATAAACTATCCTGTAAATCATGTCATTTTTTTTCAGGCTCTTATGGGAAGACAGGCGCTTATGCAAACTACTTACAAAAACCTGTAGAAATTCACATGGCCATTCTGATAAAGACTGATTTGATATATGTTATGGTAGAGACAGGTTTTTACAATAGATATTTTATTGAAACATAAAGTTATACAGCATGTTTTTCACTCCCATGAGTTATCACATTGCAGGATAGTGAGAATTCTGTATACCTTTTTAGAAGAACATGTTTTATGCTTAGAGAAAGCATTAGATAAGATGTATTCTCTGCTTTTAGGCCACCATTTAAACAATTTGCGTAACAATTATTGCTTAAAGCTACAGTACTTAAGATTACTACAACTGTCTCAGAAGAATTAGCTAATATTTTGTGTTTGTATGATCTAATGTGGCTCGTGATAATTACTTCCTGTAGGGCTAATTGAATACATCAGGGAAAAACTAGACATTTTGTATAGAAAGGATACCTTTCCAGATATATACACAAAAAATGTAATTTTGTCTCTAAATATGAGCGAGAATAAATGTATAGAAAACAAATACACAATTCCAGTGCTCCTTGCAATTTATTAGTGACATTTTTAAATTTTTTAACCCATATCAAATAACAAAGGAGCCATTTAGTTGCATCTTTTGATCAAGAAATAATTAAGCCTGCTAACCCCGTCCAAATATGGCAGGCACCTATACTAAATTAATACAAATTCTTATTGTCCTATGGATTAAACTTGGTGAAATATGTGAAAGTGCCCAGAGGGTAACATGAATGAAGCATAATGTTTTCTGTGATTTAGTGCAATTAAAAACTGGAATAAGTCAGTAACTAAGTTCCCTTAAAGCTGCAGTTCAGTCAATATCCTGCATGTGTGTGTTTTTTTTTAATAAATCAGTTCTGTACTGTGAGAAAATACTTGTAGCATTTCCTTTTTTTTAAAAAACAACTTTGAAAGACAATTTTTTATGTATGTACACACACACACACACACACACACACACACACACACACACACACACACACACACACACACACACCTCTATCTAGACAAATCACCCAAAAATCTACTCTCCCCAGTCCCACCTTTTAAAAAAAGAAATGGAATAAAATTCCTAGTAAGAACTAATAACATTTGTTTTTGACATAACCGTTTATTTATTGTATTACATTTATACTTTACTACAACTAGTTGTTGTTACTGTACATAGTTCCTTACTAATCTAGTAAAAAAAGCCAGATATAAATGAGTGAGGGAGAGGGTGGGTCGGTGAGGGAGAGGGTGGGTGACAGGGTGGGTCGTGAGGGATAGGGTGGGCGGGAGAGGGAGAGGGTGGGTGGGAGAGGGAGAGGGTGGGTGACTGGGTGGGCGGGAGAGGGAGAGGGTGGGTGACGGAGAGGGTGAGTGGGTGGGTGGGTGTTAGAGGGTGAGTGGGTGCGTGGGTGACTGGGTACTTGTGGTGACACACTAATATACACACACACACACACACACACACACACACACACACACACACACACACACACACACACACACACACACACACACACACACACACACACACACACACACACACACACACACACACACACACACACACACACACACACACATATGCATAAGAGGCTATGGGATAGGCTATACCATAATACTGAGTTAAGTTATGGTGAGTAAAAAAAGTGACAAAATCCCTCCACAGGAAAGCAAATATGCAAATACAACTGTATGCTCATCTGCATGTCTTAGGCAGGTCTGCAACCCCGCCTTTCCCCATTATCACCCAGCATACTCCACTGCACTTTAACTTAACTTAACTCAGTATTATGGTATAGCCTATCCCATAGCCTCTTATGCATATCTAGTTATAATCAACCCCACACTGATGAGACCCATCAAGGTCGAAACAGCTGTCTGTGGGTGGTTTTCTGGGTATGCACCTTAACCCTGGCTGTGCTCAAAGCTGTGACCATGCAGCAAGCTTAAGCCTATAGGGAACCATGTTAAAAATGTTTTTTGAGGCAAAAAGTGACACTGTGTGCTCATTTGCATGTCATTTCCTAGAATCCCTTGCTGCAGTGGAAGTGCTGTATGCTGGGTGATAATGGGGAAAGGCGGGGTTGCAGACCTGCCTAAGACATGCAGATGAGCATACAGTTGTGTGTATATATATATATATATATATATATATATATATATATATATACAAATACAACTGTATGCTCATCTGCATGTCTTAGGCAGGTCTGCAACCCCGCCTTTGCGTGTGTGTATATATATATATGTGTGTGTGTATATATATGTGTGTGTGTATTTGTGTGTGTGTGTATATATATATATATATATATATATATATGTATATGTGTGTGTGTGTATATATATATATATATATGTGTGTGTGTGTGTGTGTGTGTGTGTATATATATATATATATACACACACACACACACACACACACACATACTCACCACCTTGCTGCCACCACTGCTCCGGGACACAACCCCTTCCCCCTTCCCCCACGGGGGCAGCGCAACCCCCCTGAATCTCCCGCACGGGCAGGGAGGCAGGCACAGGGATCGGAGCAGAAGGGGGCACATCTCCCGCTCCCCCCTCCCCACTGGCGGCACAAGCCCCCTCCATCTCGCGCAGGCTGACAGCCACAGGGATCGGGCAGAAGGGGGCACCACACCGCGGCAGATCGGGAGCGAGCACACGTCACTGGAAGACTCATGAATATTCATGAGTCTTCCACTGACTGCCGGAGGCAAATTATAAACAAAACCCAGCTTTTAATACGTCACAAAAATTTCGCCGATCAAGACATGGAGAACGGATTGACTGACAGCTATACAGTTCTTTAGGTAAATAGAGATTGCCCACATTAAACTATTAAAGTAAAAAAATAAATAAAAAAAAAAAAAAAGACTGAACTGCAGCTTTAACATTTTGAAGGAAAGTGGTGTACATATTTCACTTATTTCTGTCAGTCATAGGCCGCGGGCATGGTCAGCGCTTAGCCGCTGAACCGCGCTCACGCGTGTCAGTGAGCCGCTGCAGCCGCAATGAGAGCGGCTTTAGCAGGGGCTCGCGCACGCTTCCATAGGCGTGCGGAAGCGTAGCCGACAATCAAATTTTAGTTTACGTGCGCAGGGCTGGTCACGTGAGCAGTTCGCCCAATGTGGGCGAACCAGCTCCGTGTCGTCACTGGCCCGCCCATAGACACGCCCCCGGACAGCACGCGTAGTGAGGCCAGGGAAAGCACCTCTGCCTCCGCGCGCCTCCGCATGGGCTTAGTGTCTATGGACTCAGCCATAGACATGTGTGGTCACCACTACGCTGCTCAGTGATGAGAGCGGGGGGATCGGAGGTGGAGGGGGTCAGAGCTAGTCAGATGTATGAGTGTCTGACATACACATAGTGACATAGAGCCGCCGATGGGTGAGGAGGGGTAGCTGGGACACCACCTGCACCTACAAATTCTGTCTGGCTCCCTAGAATTGTATTGTATTTTTTTTTTTTTTTTTTTTAACGATCACATTCAACAGAGGCAAATTACAATATATTGGTTAGCCTTGGAGTGGAATGTCAATTAAAGAATCACTGCACATTTCTCTGTGACATTCTTTAACCTTATACCAACAGAAACATGGTACTGGATATGTGTGTATATAGAATGTCTGCAAAGCAGGGTTCAAAGCCAAATAATCTTTCCAGAGGTGGAGAGTAGGCTAAGGAAAAAGCCCCTAATTATAAGCACTGCAACAGCAGGCAAAAGGAGCTCTCAGCTGCTAACGAGCATCGGCACTGTTACCGAGGTGCAGCTCCACATTTGCCTGTGCTTACTCCTTAAGTAATAAAGTTTGACTGTAGACCACAGCGCTTTAGGGATAGTGATTGGGGCTTGGCTCCCTTCCTCCCTTCTCCAGTCCATTCAAAGTTACACTAGAGCAGTCCATATTATTAATGGTACATGCGGTGTAGGGATTCTCCCTCCCCTTCCCTTTCCAGTCCATTCACTGTAACTCCCCATGGTAGGGCTTTTTGAGCTAGGGACGCTGCAGAGTTCAGACTGTTCCTCCCCCTGCTCTTTGCCCTTCCTGAACCAATACAACCTCTATTACCTAATATACCTAGATTATTATTATTGTCACGGGAGACCAGTACTTTTAACACCAAAAACCTTCCGGGATTACTATCACCAAGTACAGGACAAAGTGATTTGAACAATATTGATATAGTGATTTGAATATTCTGTCAGAACCAGCAAATACACAAAATACGCAGTTATGACATACTCGCCAACTGGGGACCTGGGGGAAGACCCTAGCCTCGACTAGGTGCAGGGACCCGCTTCAAATATGTTTACCCTGTCTGCTTCTCTGCTTCAGGATATCAGAGTGCTGAACACACAGCAGCAACTCTGACATGTATCTCCAGTTGGTCACAGTCAAAATCCAAACTCCTTCCCAGAATGTCTCTCAGATAGTCTAGTTCTCTGATCAGCAGTGCCCCTTATGTAGCCCTCGGTGCGTATCCTTTGCATATGACGGGCTGCTGGCCAACCAAGCACGGATTGAGTTGGTGCCACAAAAGCCAGAGGAGGGAGTGTGCTAAGGAACTCAAGACATCCCACTGCATAGGAGCCAAAGTCTGCAAGGAACAAAAGACTCTCCTTCCTGAGAGCCCATGCCCAGACCTGATTGTGCACTCTTGCCCACCCGCCAAATGTCTTGACACCTTGGTTTCAATCCTATGCACCTTTATTTGAATCCTATTAGCTTAGGCTAAGTTAATTGCTCAGTAGAAACAGTACCTGCAGGGCTCAGACACGGCAACTGATTCTATTAAACATTTACAGTGATTACACACACATCACTTTACATTACAGAACAATGCTAGCACACTAAACTGGGGGAATTGCTAACACAGGGAATAAAGTGTTTTACAGACAATGTCTTGATACATAAAGCTGCGTCCATGCTGCAGAAGATTGTGCGGATGCGCGCGCGTGTGATGTCGCTCGCGTTTTGCGCCAGCGTTTTCTGGACAAGGTAGACGCGACGAGTGGGCGTGTTTATGGGCGTGCCTGTGACGTCACGGAGCTGGTTCGCACTCATTGGGCGTACCGCTCACGTGAACTGGCTGTCGCACTGAGGAATCAGATTGAACTGATTCCTCGCGTGCCGTGCGCACCCTCCTGCTGTCGCGCGCGGTCTATGGGTGCGATCATTGCCTTAAGGCATTTTGATCGCACCACGCACGCCGCCGCCTAGTCTTGGGCAGCATGGACGCCGCCTAAGTGTTTTTACATTTCTTCCCCAGACATAGTCTACTCTCCACCTCTGGAGAGATTCTTTGGCACTGAACCTGATTTTGAAGGAAAATATGTATCTACGGCGCCTAACACATGAATACTATAAAATATAAAAGGATATAAACAGCCGAGCCTGTAAGTAGTGCAGATCTCGAAGTGTCTCCAAGTGAAGTGCTGAGTGCTTCAAAAGAATAAAAAGACCGTGCATAGCATAATACTGTTTGGTAAAGTGACAAACAAAAAACATAAAACACAAATGACAAACAGCTGAGATAATAAACAGGTGATAATTAAATATATAAACATTTAATAAAAACATACATAGGACACATAAAAAATAATAAAATAATACATAAACAAATGGTGTAAGGTCAGGTTGACCTACTGCTGCAATGATAGAAATGCCCACTCACCAGATGGATGATAAGGGCAAGCAGTGGATATATTCGAGAGTATCCCCTCTCCTCTGTGGCTGGCTGCAGCTGGACACTTGAACCTCCATGGGTGAAGAGTTGCACACACCAGCTGGTGTGTGGGTGGATCGCCTCTCTCAATGCACTGGGGAGAGTGTGTAGTTTGTCCGTGATTCGCCAGGAACTGGATACCAAATACTCAGCTCACATGAGCAGATTCACCACAACAGTCCGTGGAGGGGGGAGAAAATAAAGGTGTCGGCAGGAAGGTCCGCGTGACCACCCTATGCGTTTCAGAAGCGCTGCTTCCTTCATCAGGGGTATAATTAATCTGTCCCAGAATGTCTCTTTTGTAGATGGTTGATAAAAAATAATTAATTTCACCTAAGTCCTGCACATGCGCATAGGCAAGTAGGAACGTCCCGCTATTGCGCAACAAATAATGAAATAAAACAAACTCAGCTGTTGAACATACATATATAGATAACAAACGTTATACATGAAACAAGAATACAATTAGTTATCCTAAAAGGACAGTATCAACATATAACATGCTATAACAATTCTAAATGTAATGTGGTGTAAATGCAATAAAAGTGAACTCTAAAGTGTCTGTGAAGTGATATACTAAACATATACAGTGTGTTAAGGTGTTTTGTAGTGTGAATGTGTGGCTTGAAATGATATAAATATATATATAAATGAACATTATATAAAGAAATATATTATTAGGTGATATTAAGAGATAATTCATATGTTGTAAACATATGTTGGATACATAGATAAAACATATGATATATGTCATGATTACGTATATTGTATTGTTTTAATGTGACAGATATATATTGAGTATATTATTATATTATTTAGTACACAACATATTCATACACAGAATGCATGCATTTCAATACATAATTCACTATGAAACCAATTATAACAAAATGGATCAACTTGCAGAAATTCAGAAACCCACAATAAATTAACTGTAATTCATTAATTAACAAAAAAAGCTTTTAAGTCAAATTCGATGTTGAGGCCTAGTGGGGATAGAGTACAAAGTTCATAAATCCAGAAGGATTCTCTCCTCCCCAGTAGGCTCACAATATTGCCTCCCCTCCAATTTGGTGTGATGACTTCAATGGCTATACACTTAAGTCCCTTGGGATCCTGTCCATGCACCTGAAGAAAATGATTCGATTCACTGTGTAATTAAACCTTTTTTTATATTATATATGTGTTCGTATAGGCGTCTCTTAACAGATCTGGTGGTCATACCCACATACTGCAGACCACATGGACATTCAAGGAGATAAATTACGTGTGAACTATTACAAGTGATGTGTTTGATTTTGTAACTTTTTGATGTATTAGTGGATACAAATGATGATTTTTTGAAACTGTATTTGCAAGCTTTACATCTATTACAAGGGAAATATGCTTTGCACATGGTGGTGATATGACAAGAGGGTTGCAGCGATGGACAGCTTGGAGCCAGCTTTTGTCCTATATTGGGAGCCTTAGTGAATATAATTTTCGGATGATCTGGCAATATATCCACCAGTTCTTTATCTTTTTTAAGAATAGGGCAATATTTTTTGATGATTTTACTTATATTTGGTGCCATTTGATTGTATTGAGTTATGAATGCCAAATTGGACGATGTGTCTGTTTTTTTCTTTTTGTATTTCAAAAGACTGGATCTGTCCATCGCTGCAACCTCAGTAATTGTTTGGGTTATAATTTTCTTTCCTTTGATGAAATGGAATACTGACTATTAAAAATGTTGGTGTAAGTAGATTTCAATGTTTGAGTACTTTGCCCATTCTTTCTACCTCCTCTCGTTCCTCTATGGTGTTTTTTCTTTTTTTGTCCCTGGAGGTTCCCTCTTTTCCCAATAGATCTCGTATTACTTCTCTGGCATGTTTGGGATCCCTGGATTGTCTCCAGTCTAAAAAAGAGAAAGTAGGTTTCTCTTCTTCTCGACTGAGAGTAGAAAGATGACGTTCCCTGTCCAAATCTATTAGAGGTTGATATTTATTATGATGTTGGTACTGTTCAAAGATATTATCCATATCTTTCTCTAATTGATTTGGTTATGGAGCAGGGGTAGATGGTTTCCTAGTATAACTACCTAGATTAGGCTTGGATTGTATATGAGTCTTTTTAGGTACCTTGGGAGAAATAAATTGTACTGGATTTGTAGATATTTCTTTTGTACTTGTTAGATTTTTTTCTATAATTCTGTGGAATTTTGTGAGAATATTTTTTTGGATTAGTATCCTTATTTGATTTATATTTGTCATTCTCATGTTTAGGTTTTCTCCAATTTCTATAACATCCAGTTACATAATCAATTCTATCCCTTTGAAACTTTTGTTGTTTAAGACTAATAGTCTCTTTTTGCAAGTTGTCCATTTTGTTTTTAATCCTAGTTTCTAACATGGGTAATTCACAGTTATCTTTGAATTTATCAAAGTAGTCTTTCATATCATTAATCTCTTTGTCCAATATTTGGAGAGAAGTTTTACGTTTGGAGATTAACAAACGCATACATTCGAATGAACAGTTATCTAGGATGCGATTCCATTCAAGGGTAAATGACTCACTTTGTAAATCAGTGGTAGGTTTTTTAAATAGCCTTAAACCTCGTGGAATTCGTTTTTGCTCCACATATTTCTCTATGGTAATCGCATCCCAGAGTTGTTTAATCTCACTCACAAGTAATTTTTCCAATTTTTCAGCCATTTCATGCATATCGTCTGAACCATTATCTACCTCAATAGGGGTTTCTTAGTCAGAGAAAATTTTGTTGATATCAATATTTCTATTAACTCGAAGAGCAAACAGTTGTGACATAATGACACTAGAAAGCAGCTAACCTATTATAAGGGGAAGATACAGCAACAAAAAAGAAGATAGGTAGCGCTAACTAAATGAAAAATGGTGATCTAATATAATCAATAATAAATATATATAATAGAAACAAATTCTTATATATGGATATATATTATAGCCATATATAAGTGGCTGCCACTGATACAATTCTGACCCCCTGGTTAGAAACAGACAGAATGAAGGAAAATATGTATCTACGGCGCCTAACACATGAATACTATAAAATATAAAAGGATATAAACAGCCGAGCCTGTAAGTAGTGCAGATCTCGAAGTGTCTCCAAGTGAAGTGCTGAGTGCTTCAAAAGAATAAAAAGACAGTGCATAGCATAATACTGTTTGGTAAAGTGACAAACAAAAAACATACAACACAAATGACAAACAGCTGAGATAATAAACAGGTGATAATTAAATATATAAACATTTAATAAAAACATACATAGGACACATAAAAAATAATAAAATAATACATAAACAAATGGTGTAAGGTCAGGTTGACCTACTGCTGCAATGATAGAAATGCCCACTCGCCAGATGGATGATAAGGGCAAGCAGTGGATATATTCGGATACAGTGGATAAACTTCCGTACCCGCTAAAACCTCTAAAACTAACCCCCTACCTTAACCTCTAAAACTTACCTTCTCATAGAAGCAGCTGGCGGCGGAGGGTCCGACTGTTGCTGGCCGTCATTTGGTCATGGCGAAACGGCCGTGACCAAATGTCCCATTCCGATTTTAGACAGCAGTCTGCAACCCTGTCTTTCCCCATTATCCCTCTGCAAATGATTTCACAGAAGCCAGGGATTCTTGGCAATGACATGCAAATGAGCATTCAGTCACTCTTTACCTCATATCCATTATAACATGGATTCCTATAAGCTTATGCCTGCATATTACACAGCCTGGATAAGAAGTAAAGAGTGACACACTGAGTGCTCATTTGCATGTAATTACCCAGAATCCCTGGCTACAGTGGAAGCATTGTTTGCTAAGTGGTAATGAGGGTTGTAGACCTGTTTTGAGACTTGCGAATGTACTCCCAAGTGGTATTTTTATTTGATGTAATCTAGAAGTAGAAATTCTGCTATACTTGATTCATATAAAACTGCGTTACAGAGTTCAGCACATGAGTTTAATATTATGCACACTAAAATGTTGTACAGCAAATATTTTTGATTGATTTGACTTTGAAAGTTCTTATCCACTATTTTAATATTAAGTCTCAGTGGCTTACAGTCAAAAGATATTTCAGATGTTTCAACTGCTACAATTTTAGTGCATATAATAAAAATCAGCAGGACCTCATTACCACAGATATGTTTAGGCCACAGTAGTGTGTTGCCTGAAATAAGGAAATATTTGTGTTCATGCAAATGTGTTTTGCTTCATGATTTTCTTCCACCACGATAATGTATTTGATATACTTTCTAAGCATCATGTTATTGCAGTTTTGATTTGGGAGTTTATTATGTTTGGGCTCTGCTGCATTTGAGTAGTGAGTTGAAATGAGTTTACCTGTATCCTGGGAGTTACAATGGTTTTATTTTGGTAGAGTTTGTGTTGTTTCTACATGATTTTTGTAAACCTTGTAGAAAATAACATTGAGTTATATAAAGTAACATTTTTTTTAAAGTGTATGTGTGTACATATATGTACATACACATTTTATTATACATTGAAATATTTTATTACAGGACTAGAAGAAAAAATAAAAAGACAAGAAAATATGGTGTTTTGGATACTAACATAGGAAACATGGAATTAACCCCATTAGAACAAGACGATGATGATGACGACACATTATTTGATGCCAATCATCCTCGCAGGTGAGTAAAATCACTGAGAAGTTTTAATAACTTATATTTCAAGTCAAAGTGCCATTAAGTAATACTCTGAGACATCATGTACTGGATCTTCAAAGTTTTACTTAGTACAAAATCTGTGGTGTCATACTGCACCGACACACTTTATTCGAGCAAATGCCTGGTTTGTACCTGGCAGAAACCTGGAATCCGCCACTGCTCACCTCTTGCATGCTTCGTTGCGCTTGCCTTCCCAGCCACGGTTCATGCCTGGCTGACGGGGGCCTGATCTTGTTAAATGATAATGAGAATGATTTACTAGGCTGCGATGTTTCGATTGTCCACCAGATGGCATAAACTCATGACTTAAGTAATGTGTGGCCTTTGCAAGTTGTTTCGTTTCCAAAAAAAGTTACTTTATCCCAGTACAGTATGCTATTGTGTAACTTGTCCTTGAGACTGAAGGAATAGTTGCAAAAAATGTATCAATTTAGGCTTTACATACAGTAATGTATTAAATAAAGACAAAGATCATTTTCACTTACACTATTCTACAGAGACATGAGTGAACAAGTGGAGCCCGTGTTCCAAAAACCTGACAGAAGTTATGCTTATTTGATATGGGCCGCTATAAATGCAACAGAGGATAAGATGGCAACAGTTGTTCAAATTTATCAGTATTTTATCGAAAATTATGACTTTTACAGATTTTCGCCAACTCCTCATTTGTGGAAGCATGCAATAAGGAAAAGGTTATGTAGTGACCCCTGTTTTCACCGTATTGAGCCCCAATTTGTTGGAGGGTATTGGTGTGTGTCACAGGGTTTTTCCCGTATCTATGATAATGGAGGCGGCAAAAGGCGAAGGGTCGTGTTAAAACGAAATAAGAAGCGACAGTCCCTGCCAAGCAATGCGCCAGAACCAGAACCAGAACCAGCAGCAGCACCAGCTTATCATCATGGTCCTGCCGTCGGTGACAAATCTGAGATGGATTTCGCAGCCAGTTTTGATGAAGCTTGCATGTACCTAAGCGATTTCCCGCTGACTACAGGTGGGCTAGTCCCTCTGCAAAATGATGAAAGCTGGACTGGAAGTGGGCCGGCGCCAGCGCAAGCTGAATGGGAAATTTAGTAATACTGTACTGTACAGTATGGTGAGTACTGTATTTTTGCCGTATTATTTTGGTGGGGCTGGCTGGGAACTTCTTTAGGGGGCTGACCATTACTGTACATTAAAACTTTTCATTTTGTTTTTCCTCAGAAAAGAAAACGGCTAATGGGGGGATTTCGATGGATTATATTGTACTGTATGCTGATGTTTTCCGGCCATACAGTATACTGTGTAATAAACCCGAATAAATAAAACTACTGTATGCATTTATTCTACAGTACATGTTCAGTAAATTACTGCACATACTGGGGGCGAGATGTGTTTGCAGCAGAGAGAGATTTAATAATATTGTACAGTGAGCAGGGGGTTCCCTGAGCCAGAAATTAATGATTAATGCTCAGGGAACCCCCCCCCCCCCCCCTGCTCCTGATCAATATTATTAAAAATACGGAAAATGCTGCGTCATTACCATAGCGGATAGCCGCTAAGGCAATGAAGGGGTTAACCCACCGTGCCCGCTTTATTGTGTGTAGTGGGGATGGGTGAGGGGGGTATTTGGCCCTTGGTGTGAGTTTAGGACTTGCGGGAGGGGGGGGGGGTTGCGGGTGCACTTAACCCCTTCACGATCGTAGCAGTTAATACCGCTACGGTCATGAAGGGGTTAAGCCCTCCCGCTACCCCACCCCCCCCCCCCCCGCAAGCCCTCCCCAACCATCGTTGGGGCGAATACCCCATTCACCCACCCTCCCGCTACCCACAATAAAAAAATACACACACACAGCAGCCGCCAAAAAATAAATAAATAAATGACAATAAATACATTGGAAATACATTTTTATTGATAGTGTAGATGTGCAGGGGGTCTCCGGAGCTGAACCGCGGTGGTTTTAGGTCTGGGGACCCCGTGCCCCCCGAGATACAGGCCCCTTTAGGGGGTGCCGGTAGCCCTCTGCTTGGTTTAAAGGTCCCGATCACGTGATCGCGGCCTGTAAACCAAGCAGAGCAGAGGGATACCGGCACCCCCTAAAGGGGCCTGTATCTCGGGGGGCACGGGGTCCCCAGACCTAAAACCACCGCGGTTCAGCTCCGGAGACCCCCTGCACATGTACACTATCAATAAAAATGTATTTCAAATGTATTTATTGTCATTTATTTATTTATTTATTTATATTTATTTATTAATTGTGCTGCTGCTGCTGCAAGTCGTAAACTCACACCAAGGGCCAAACACCCCCCTCAACCCCAATAAAAAAAATTCACGCACAGCAGCCCCACAATTAATAAATAAATCTAAATAAATAAATAAATAAAATCTATGTAAAACCCCCTCCCCCTATTCTCGCTTTTAAAACGCCCTGCCTTCTCTCTAATCTATGTAAAAAAAACCTCCCCCTATCCCCCTATCCCCCTATTGTGTGTGTGCGTTAAGCTTCCCTGCAAGCTATGTAAAAAAAACCTCCCCCTATTGTGTGTGTGTTTAAATCTGGCTGGCCTGTGTTTCTGAGTGCTGAGTGCTCTGCGTTTAACCAAGCAGAGCAGAGGGATACCGGCACCCCCTAAAGGGGCCTGTATCTCGGGGGGCACGGGGTCCCCAGACCTAAAACCACCGCGGTTCAGCTCCGGAGACCCCCTGCACATGTACACTATCAATAAAAATGTATTTCAAATGTATTTATTGTCATTTATTTATTTATTTATTTATATTTATTTATTAATTGTGCTGCTGCTGCTGCAAGTCGTAAACTCACACCAAGGGCCAAACACCCCCCTCAACCCCAATAAAAAAAATTCACGCACAGCAGCCCCACAATTAATAAATAAATCTAAATAAATAAATAAATAAAATCTATGTAAAACCCCCTCCCCCTATTCTCGCTTTTAAAACGCCCTGCCTTCTCTCTAATCTATGTAAAAAAAACCTCCCCCTATCCCCCTATCCCCCTATTGTGTGTGTGCGTTAAGCTTCCCTGCAAGCTATGTAAAAAAAACCTCCCCCTATTGTGTGTGTGTTTAAATCTGGCTGGCCTGTGTTTCTGAGTGCTGAGTGCTCTGCGTTTAACCAAGCAGAGCAGAGGGATACCGGCACCCCCTAAAGGGGCCTGTATCTCGGGGGGCACGGGGTCCCCAGACCTAAAACCACCGCGGTTCAGCTCCGGAGACCCCCTGCACATGTACACTATCAATAAAACACATACAATATACAGTATAAATAAACACTCGTTCTTTACCTTAGCGTCTATGCGCTATGGTAAAGAAGCATTATTTTAATAATATTGTAAAGTGAGCAGGGGGTTCCCTGAGCCAGAAATTAATGATTAATGCTCAGGGAACCCCCCCCCCCCCCCTGCTCCTGATCAATATTATTAAAAATACGGAAAATGCTGCGTCATTACCATAGCGGATAGCCGCTAAGGCAATGAAGGGGTTAACCCACCGTGCCCGCTTTATTGTGTGTAGTGGGGATGGGTGAGGGGGGTATTTGGCCCTTGGTGTGAGTTTAGGACTTGCGGGAGGGGGGGGGGGTTGCGGGTGCACTTAACCCCTTCACGATCGTAGCAGTTAATACCGCTACGGTCATGAAGGGGTTAAGCCCTCCCGCTACCCCACCCCCCCCCCCCCCCCGCAAGCCCTCCCCAACCATCGTTGGGGCGAATACCCCATTCACCCACCCTCCCGCTACCCACAATAAAAAAATACACACACACAGCAGCCGCCAAAAAATAAATAAATAAATGACAATAAATACATTGGAAATACATTTTTATTGATAGTGTAGATGTGCAGGGGGTCTCCGGAGCTGAACCGCGGTGGTTTTAGGTCTGGGGACCCCGTGCCCCCCGAGATACAGGCCCCTTTAGGGGGTGCCGGTAGCCCTCTGCTTGGTTTAAAGGTCCCGATCACGTGATCGCGGCCTGTAAACCAAGCAGAGCAGAGGGATACCGGCACCCCCTAAAGGGGCCTGTATCTCGGGGGGCACGGGGTCCCCAGACCTAAAACCACCGCGGTTCAGCTCCGGAGACCCCCTGCACATGTACACTATCAATAAAAATGTATTTCAAATGTATTTATTGTCATTTATTTATTTATTTATTTATATTTATTTATTAATTGTGCTGCTGCTGCTGCAAGTCGTAAACTCACACCAAGGGCCAAACACCCCCCTCAACCCCAATAAAAAAAATTCACGCACAGCAGCCCCACAATTAATAAATAAATCTAAATAAATAAATAAATAAAATCTATGTAAAACCCCCTCCCCCTATTCTCGCTTTTAAAACGCCCTGCCTTCTCTCTAATCTATGTAAAAAAAACCTCCCCCTATCCCCCTATCCCCCTATTGTGTGTGTGCGTTAAGCTTCCCTGCAAGCTATGTAAAAAAAACCTCCCCCTATTGTGTGTGTGTTTAAATCTGGCTGGCCTGTGTTTCTGAGTGCTGAGTGCTCTGCGTTTAACCAAGCAGAGCAGAGGGATACCGGCACCCCCTAAAGGGGCCTGTATCTCGGGGGGCACGGGGTCCCCAGACCTAAAACCACCGCGGTTCAGCTCCGGAGACCCCCTGCACATGTACACTATCAATAAAAATGTATTTCAAATGTATTTATTGTCATTTATTTATTTATTTATTTATATTTATTTATTAATTGTGCTGCTGCTGCTGCAAGTCGTAAACTCACACCAAGGGCCAAACACCCCCCTCACCCCCAATAAAAAAAATTCACGCACAGCAGCCCCACAATTAATAAATAAATCTAAATAAATAAATAAATAAATAAATAAAGACATGAAGAGAAATAAATACTGTATATACTGTACAGTATATACACTGTATATATATATATATATATATATATATATATATATATATATATATATATATATACAGTATACATATATACACTGTGTATATATACTGTATATATATATATATATATATATATATATATATATATATATATATATATATATACATACTGTATGTGAGTGAAAAGAGAAAAAAGTAACCCGTATGGGAGCACTCAGGTATGCAATTGATATATTTGTTTATTTATTTGACACAGTGCAAAAAGGGATGAATAAACAGTACATGATTTAAAAACACTTAAAAAAGAGGCATGGACCCTTAAACACTAATGAACAGCACTAGGGAACGACACACACTGTCAACCCTAAACATGAAAAGGATAGTGACTCAAAAAACACTAGGGAGAATCAAAGTGAATCACAATACAGTAGGTTACTGGGTTTAAAGGCACCTACAGTATACAACGCTAAGGATAATGCACACTACAATACCAAAAAGTATTTTAACCAAGCAAGTAAACCAAAATCAATATATACTGTAAGTAACAACCAGAAAAGACAATTTAAAACCAAACTAACCCTTACAATACCAAGGATTACATCTATCTAATTGTAAAAAACCTTATACAGTACATTATACACAGCATTGTTTAAAAACCCCTTCCCCCCTAATGTTTGTGTTAAGCAGATTACACTGAAGGGAGAGAGATATAAAGGCCTAAAGCCCCTTCCCCCCCTAATGTTTCTGTTAAGTAGATTACACTGAAGGGAGAGAGATATAAAGGCCTAAAGCCTTACCTGCATTGGTAAACCCTCCCTGCATTGGTAAACCCTCCCTGCATTGATGTCGTGTAGTGTACAGTACAGTATGTAAATGTGGGGAGGAGGGGGGCCCAATGTGCATAATGTACTGTGAGGTCTAACCACCCTCACCCCCTACCCACATACTGTACCGTTACCCCCCCCCCCATCCTGGCCATGGCCCCTCACGCACAGCAGCTCCACAATTAATAAATAAATCTAAATAAATACAGTACATGAAGAGAAATAAATATATACTTTATATATAAATGTGAGTTTATAACTAAAATAAAGAATATTATTTCTAGGGGCCCTAGAACAGAAGTTCCCACGCCAATTTCGCGCTCATTGCTCTTTTTTTTGCTCTTTTTTTACAATGTTGCTGGTCTTGCGGCTTTGCAGTATGCAAGCAAAAAGCGCAGTGTATGAAGTCTGGGTGAGCGCTTTCCACATTTGATGCCTACGGCACCTTCCCATTTCTACACACTTCAATACCTGCACAGTTGGTAGCGCTTTCCATCCCAGCTACCATTCTGGATTTTCACCTCTCACAGGCCATTCTTGCCCGAGTCTGTCCTATCAGACAGGGGCATTAACCTGTATCCACACCACCTGGACAATTTCTCTCTGTCAGAGACTTGTGCTATTTATTTTATATATTTTTGTGTAATTATTCATGCAAATTTATGCTCATTTCATATGTGGTTTTCAACATAAAGTGGCTGCTGGGCCTGATCCTAACTCATACAGTATACAGTAGCGCTTCCCTGTTTGTTAGTTTATTGCAAGCAAAAAGCAGTTTGTAGTACTGAGTGTGAGATAAATTACTGTATTTATCAGTGTTGTTCAAAGAGAGTTGATCAGAAGGATTCCCCTTATATACAGTACGTAGAATTAATAAAATTGTATTATTTTCCGATATCCGCAGTGATTCTGGTCAACCTGACAGATTTTTAGTAATACAGTATACTGTACTGCAAGACCATGTGTTGTCTACCTTTTACTACAGTATACTGTACTGTATGAATGACAATAGAGTGCTGTATACTTTATAAGGGGAATCCTTCTGATCAATTCTCTTTGATCAATACTGATAAATACAGTATCATATTTATACCCCTTTAGCACCTGTCGTTCCATCCTATGCACCCATTTACTGTACAATGGTGATTGCGGTCGTATTCACGTACTTTATGTGAGATAAATTAACCAGTTCTTTTATTGCTGAAGTCGCCACAAAATACTTTTATTTACAAATACAGTACAATACAATGGTGAAACATTTCAAGTTAACAGCAATTCAAAACATCAACACACAATAATACATACTTTACAGTACTGTATACTGTACTAGTATATTTGGGCCTTGTCTTTGGGGGTTTATTAATGCAATTATTAGGGTGACCTGGCGTTGGAAATACTGACACAGTACAATCCTACAGTACAGCTACACCACCCACCCCCTCCCTTAGAGTTTTTAATCCCTCCCTGGCCAAGCATCAATCGTCTGGCTAATCCAATCCAAGCCATTGTTTTGTTAAACTGGCCCTGGGCTGTTCAGAACAGCCACTGCTTCTAAATTACTGAAAATATACAGGATAAATATACAGTGATGTGAAATAATCCTTTCTGTGTGTCTGAGAGTGTTGAAAGTCACCAGGTCCTCATCTAGTAGAGTACATTCTCGAATACCTTTAGAATAAAAATACAGTATATATAAATATACAGTATAAATATTGCACAGTATACTGTAATGTTAAATAACCCATCCTGTTCTTTTTCCCTTCATACTGTAACAGTATCCTCATTGTGTCTGCGGTACAGTAGTTCATTGAGAGAGGAGAGGTTTTGTGTACATCATTACTGCTGTTTATATACTGTACATTTGACTGCACAAGCAGATTTGACGAACACAAGGCCCCCCCTCCCCTCTGGTGCACCCTTTTTCCTGGAACGACAAGAAAACAAAAACTTTGTTCAGTTACTGTACTGTACTGTATGTGCGTACTGTATTATGGTAGACCTACTGTACAGTAGGTGGCTGGTGCAGCTTTCTCTGGAAAGAAAAAATGGAGCAGTTAGTAGGCAGTTACTGTAGTATGTCAAACTAGTCTACTGTACTGTATACTGGAACTACTGTAAACTCTGACTATTGGGAAAGCTAAAATCTGTGCCATACTTACCTGTATCATAGTGTACCTACTGTACAATACTACAGCACTGTACTACTTTCCTGATGCTTGTCCATTGCGCGCGATGACAATGGGCAACACAGTGGCAATATGGTCTATATATTTATTGCATCGTTCCTCGGTGAGTACATCGTTCCAAAAACTCATTATGGCTGTATACAACTCGTCCTTCTTGGAGGGTTTCGCCACTTTACGGATGTGGTCCTTCAGCTGATGCCAGACCATTTCGATCGGATTGAAGTCTGGTGATCTGTGATTGGAAAGAAAGGACAATTAGTTTAAGAGATACAGTACACAGTAAAAACAGTGGGGAACATATAAATGGGACACGGTCTACTACACTTACTCCGCTGGCGTCTTCACCCAGTTGATGCCGCGCTCAAGGATATGCGCCGTCGACGCGGTGTGCTTGGGATCATTGTCCTGGTAAAAGCGATGACCATTGGGAAAGTCTTGTGTGATGTATCGCACTATCACGGGCACAATGTTGTCTTGGAAGAAATCTTTATTCATGATTCCTATAGCAAGAAAAGAAAAGTGCTCAATAGTACAGTACAGTGCATACGGTAAGGCAACACTAGTCAAGTACAGTGCATTAGGCGGCATTATATTTGAGAAATTGTACCTTCAAAGACGACAATGCATCCCGGTCCACGCCTAGAGATGGCACCCCACACATGCAGCTTCACAGGGTGTTTTGGCCGTGGCTTCAAAGTTATGCGGCCTTTTTTGTGGAACGCAAATCTTGCAAATCTCTCCAGCGACACAGTAGACTCATCAGTGAAGATGCAATCCTGGAAAGTCTCACCGCTGTCGATCCATGCCTGGGCCTGGAGCACTCTTTTGATTTTGTTTGCGTCCCGTATCATGGGGTACGCTCTGTAATGACAATGAATAAAAAATGTTAGCGTCACAGCGCAGTACAGTTTGCAAAACAACATTTTTACTTTACAGTACAGTACCTCCTGTACTGTCCACTACTAACCTCACACGTCCATATTTCCATCCAATTCTGCGTCTCATCTTCTTTATGCTGCTCTCGGATACAGTCAGATTGTGGTTTTCCTGAAGAGTGTTTTTAACCCTTAATGCGCTCCTCTCATCATTCTCCTCACTTATTCTGTCCACCAGAAGAGTAGTCTCCCTACAATGCAAAGAAATTATATTGTGTTATTAATATGCAGCAATATAAAATGTATACTGTATACTGTACATGTAATGTTGTAATATACAGTAAATATAAATATACAAAAAATGTATACTGCTGTACTATAAATATAAATAGACAAAATATACAGTATACAGTACTGTTGTAATATAAATATACTATATAAATATTCCGTTGTCAGATGAATTGCAATATACCAAAAGTGTATACTGCTGCACAAAAAATATAAATTGACCACACATACAGTACACTACAGTATATACTGTTGTAATATAATAAATATACTATATAAATACGGTATACTGTTGTTATATCATAATAAATACACATCATATACTGTATATTCCGTTGTCAGATGAATTGCAATATACCAAAAGTGTATACTGCTGCACAAAAAATATAAATTGACCACACATACAGTACACTACAGTATATACTGTTGTAATATAATAAATATACTATATAAATACGGTATACTGTTGTTATATCATAATAAATACACATCATATACTGTATATTCCGTTGTCAGATGAATTGCAATATACCAAAAGTGTATACTGCTGCACAAAAAATATAAATTGACCACACATACAGTACACTACAGTATATACTGTTGTAATATAATAAATATACTATATAAATACGGTATACTGTTGTTATATCATAATAAATACACATCATATACTGTATATTCCGTTGTCAGATGAATTGCAATATACCAAAAGTGTATACTGCTGCACAAAAAATATAAATTGACCACACATACAGTACACTACAGTATATACTGTTGTAATATAATAAATATACTATATAAATACGGTATACTGTTGTTATATCATAATAAATACACATCATATACTGTATATTCCGTTGTCAGATGAATTGCAATATACCAAAAGTGTATACTGCTGCACAAAAAATATAAATTGACCACACATACAGTACACTACAGTATATACTGTTGTAATATAATAAATATACTATATAAATACGGTATACTGTTGTTATATCATAATAAATACACATCATATACTGTATATTCCGTTGTCAGATGAATTGCAATATACCAAAAGTGTATACTGCTGCACAAAAAATATAAATTGACCACACATACAGTACACTACAGTATATACTGTTGTAATATAATAAATATACTATATAAATACGGTATACTGTAGATGTACACTACAGTTTTCTATATTTTTTTTGGTTAAGTTTTATAAATACAGTATACTTACGCATTTGTTACCCTTGGTGCCTTTTTGCGGTCTCTGTTTTTTCCTTGTGCATGATAGCACACAGTGCTTGATGGCACAACGAGGCCAGAAGCAGTTAACCAGCGCTGGATATCTGCAATTCGTTGTCCGCTCGTGTACATCTCCTTCATTCTCATGCTGAGATCCTTTGAAATCTTCTTAACAGGCATTGCTGCGAGTACTGTAGAAAGAAATACAAACACAAGAATGTGTATTCGATGTTTAGTCGATGTGTATTCAATGTGCAGTGAATCCACAAAATGGATGGTGTATTTATATGTTAATGACTCACATAACAGACCACCCACTTTCAACACCTGTACCTGGCCACCATGCATAAAAGGTTGTACACGTTGCATAGCCCACCACTTGCTGATCTTTATCTGAGGCATTGTCCAGATACTGCATTGTGCCTCCCGCTTACATGGAGCATCCCCGGTTCTATGGAAGAAAGAATCATCTCACCTCTGCTGTGCCTGCCACACTGAAAAAAAGAAAGGCAGTTACCGTTCCCAAGCCAAAGGCAAAGCGACAGGCTAAGGCCAACAAAGAAAACCTTCTGCTGACCCCAAAGGCTAAGGCTTTTAAAACACGTCAGCCTTATTATGTGAAGAAGAAATACGGTACTGTGCTCGGTTCGCAAGACGCATGGCAGCCAACTCACCGAATCCGCAGACCACTTGCTCCCATATGCTTCGACGACTCTGCTGTAGCTGTCCCGGAAATCTTCAGCCCGGCTTCTCCACCCCCATCTTCTCCGGTTCCATCTGAAGATGCTGCTGCCTCTGAAATCAACGGGTCACTGTCTCCTTTGCTCTTGGACGACTCTGCTTCTCTCCCGGAAATCCAGCGGTCACCTTCTCCATCCCTCTTCCACCACGCTGCAGCTTCTCCTGTACCGGGCATCCCCAGGTCACCTCTTCCACTCTCCATCGATGCCGCTTCTCTCCAGGGAACCCCCATCTCATCCTCCGTTGCACCCATCCCCCCAGATCTCCAGATGCCATGCACAAGCAGCTCGTTGGACCGGATCCTGAATGGGCTAAGTGTGGATCTCCCCGGGAATTCTAGTGTGCTGGCAAAGCTAGATCTGCTTCTGGAGTCGGTGCTACATATGGAGCAACGGCTGGATCAACGGATGCTACATATGGAGCAACGGATGGATCAACGGATGGACAAGATAGAGGCAGACATAGCGGGCATACATTATTTGCTCGGTGTTAATGCCCCTGTTTCCCCGATGCTGGAGCAGGGGGGTGACATGGATGTGATGCATGGTACCTTCGACCCCCTTCCATCACCAAGCACACACCCTCCACCAGAAGATACAGTGTACTATGCTATTGAGGAGGACATGACAACCCCATCTAGACCACGCCAGGAGACAACCCGGCGACCACTACCGGAGGAAAGCTTCCTCCCAGACACCCTACCATTGCCCATCGCCTCAAGTACACCCGCTCCCAAAAGACTTCCTACACCCGCTCGCATACAAACAGTGCCCGACATCTCCCTGTGCGATCTGACACCGGTGCTGAGGGAGAAGTATAGGGTGAGGAGTGCTGGTATACCACACAAGTATGCCTTGATCATATTTAAACACCATGTTCCCTACACATTGTACTGCGAGTGGGTGTTCAAAGTGAACTATGATGGGAATCGCCAAAGAAATGCCCTTCCTGCCAATTTAAGGAAAAAGATTGTGGAAGAAATGCAGCGCTATTACCCTGTTACAGATCCTGTAATGAGAGGCGTTAGAGACTGCATTAATGGCGTTTTGCGCCATGCAAGGCATCGGCCATGGCTGGAAAATGGGGAGGACTTTCAGTGAGACCATACTGTAATGTTGTGCTGTACTGTACAGTACATGTTTTACCCTATAGTACCTGCTGTACTTAAACAAAGGATACTGAATGTTGTTGTGTGTTGCACGGTTTTTGTACTGTATTTGTAAATAAAAGTTTTTAGTGGCGACTTCAGCAATAAAAGAACTGGTTACTTTATCTCACACACAGTACTACAGTACAAACTGCTTTTTGCTGCCAGACTGCAAACCCGCAAGACCAGCAACATTGTAACAAAAGAGCAATGAGCGCGCAATTGGCGTGGGAACTTCTGTTCTAAGGCCCCTATAAATAATATTCTTTATTTTATTTATAAACTCACATTTATAAACCCCGTCACCCACCCCCGCTAAACACAATAAAAAATAATCACACACAGCAGCCGCCAAAAAATAAATAAATAAATGACAATAAATACATTGGAAATACATTTTTATTGATAGTGTAGATGTGCAGGGGGTCTCTGGAGCTGAACCGCACAGGTTTTAGGTCTGGGGACCCCGTGCCCCCCGAGATACAGGCCCCTTTAGGGGGTGCCGGTAGCCCTCTGCTTGGTTTAAAGGTCCGATCACGTGATCGCGGCCTGTAAACCAAGCAGAGCAGAGGGATACCGGCACCCCCTAAAGGGGCCTGTATCTCGGGGGGCACGGGGTCCCCAGACCTGAAACCTGTGCGCTTCAGCTCCGGAGAACATCTACACTGTGAATAAAACACACACATCATTAAAGAATCATTCTTTAGCTTAGCGGCTATGCGCTATGGTAAAGAAGCAGCATTTCTGTCTTTTTAATAATATTGTAGAGTGAGCAGGGGGTTCCCTGAGACAGAAATCTAATCTCAGGGGACCCCCTGCTCCTGCACAATATTATTAAAAGTTCAGAAACGAGGCTTCATTAGCATAGCGTATAGCCGCTAAGGTAATGAAGGGGTTAACGCATAATAACCAATAAATACATTCAATACACTACCCACTACCCATGGCAACCTCCGCTGCTGTACAGTAAAACAGAGAAAAAAAATAACACTTTCAAAGTAATGTCCCCTAACCCCTTAATCACCATAGCGGTTATTAACCGCTACAGTCATGAAGGGGTTAACCCGCCCTCACCCACCACTTGGGACGCCTACTGTACATACCCTCCCACTCTAACCCCCCACCCCGTGAGGCCTAACCACCCTCAACCCTCACCCACTAACTACCCACAAGAGAGGCCTACCCACATACCGTTGGGGAAACACCCCACCCCCACCCCAGTACCCACAATAAAAACAGTACAATCACCCACAATAAACAGCATTCTATTTATTAAATACATTACCCACCCCCTGTGCCCCCCCCCCCCATAAATACAAGATTTATTCTTTTACATTCAGGGTCCATAACGCAGCCCCACGCTAGTCCCCGGTGGGCTGGCAGGGCACCTGGACAGACCTACAGTTTACCAGCAGCATTCCACAGGTTCTGGAGGCCTGCTGGTGGATCCTGCCAGCACCATGGCGCCCAGGTGGTCTCCTTGGGTCACCGTGAGCCTCAATTGGGTCCACACGGTAGGCCCAAGGATGTCTGGGAGCCCCGGGTCAAACCCACAGGTGTCTGCGGGGCCTCGGGTGGTTCCCATGGGGGTCTGGGGAACTCACGGGTGCTCACTACGGGTCCGCGGTGCCCCCACAGAAGTGGGACCACACATCATCATCCCCGCACCTACGGCTCGGAGGTGCCCCCACAGAAGTGGGACCACACATCGTCATGCCCGCAGACTACGGGTCCGCGGTGCCCCCACAGAAGTGGGACCACACATCATCATCCCCGCATGTGTCACCCGTGGAACCACCAGCCTGCTACCCTTTAGGATACCCGAGGATTCCCCGCGGGTGGTCTCCAGAGGTCCCACGCAAAACCACGGAAGTAACCCTGAATGTAAAAAAAATAAACCTGGCCAATACATTCAATACATACACCCTCCCCCCCAACACCTACAGTACAATAATGTGCAAAATAACTATTATCCAGATATGGATAATAGATTAATTGCCCATTATTAAAAACATTAACTAGCATATACAAATAAATAAAGTACTACTGACCTCATCAATACGAAGTGTCCGATGCCAGCGCCTTCCTTCTCTTGCCCACACAAAACATAGCCAAAACCAAGCCAATACATTGCAATTACATTCAGATATCAATTAACCCCTTAAACACCTTATCGGATAATAACCGCAAAGGTAATTAAGGGGTTAAGCCACACAGGCACGATACCCACCCTTCACCCATGAATTTGTACTGTGGCTTCATCATGCAACTATATATATATATACTGTATATATATACATACAGAGAGACAGAGAGAAAGAGAGAGAGAGAGATATATACAGTATATATATATACACACGTTATATACACACCCATGATAAACCAAATATACAGTACAAATAAATGTAGAAGGGTTATCAAAACCATACTGTTCTACAACCAAACACTTCTCCATACAGATACTACATTAAAATCAATTTCCTTTAAAAATCCTAACTGATCTCACAATCTACTGTACTGTATATGATCACAAACCAATGAAAAAAGTCACATTCCAAAATGCATAAAATCTATGCACCATACTGTATACATTCTGCAAATTAATCAACGTAAACAAAAATCAATTAGCAATCATTATTTAGATCTCTAAACATTTCACACTCAATCATGAACAATGAAACCATTAACAGATTCACGCCTAGAGCAGAACAATTAAGCCTTTGAAAAAATATAAGTACCGACAAAAATACAACCTTTCCAAACCAAGCCTACAGTACCTACAGTATCCCTGACCTTCCTCAAACACACAATACAATACCAAGGAATAATACATCTATCTAATTTTAAAATACTTTAAACTCACAAAATAATTAAAAACACATCTAATCCAGCTTTTAAAACATCATCATTTCTTACCCTGAATGTATACTGTACAGTATATCTCTCTAGACATATATATTGTACATACATACATACAGTGGCAAGAAATGATATACCACAAAAAAATAAAAATACACAGGTTAAAAAACCTTTTGAAAAAATTAACAAGTTAAATAAAATACATTTCTTTACTGTAGTTCACTTACCATTACTTGCCCCCACCGACTCCCGTTGCCCAGCTTACTCACGAACCAATCCACGATCAGGAACCCATAAAATAATAAACCATTGAAAATAATAAACATTAAACTAAAAATCCAAACCAATCCACGGGTCTTCTACTTGTAATACACCTTCATCTGTATTCTTCTTTCTTCTATCTCCTTCCGGGCGGGGCAGGGCGTGGTCTTCTTTCCATCATCGGCCACGCCCTTGTCTTTTTCCTTCTCCGGAGGTCCTTCCTCCGCGGCGTCTGGCTGCAAAATGAGACGACATAGGCTTTTAAAGGCCTATGACGTCACATTTTGCGTCATGGTTCCCACGGTCCTGATTGGACCGTGAAAACCATGTGTGTTGGCCGATAATAAAAAAATGATGACGTCACTTAAAGGGAATGAAAGCACAGCCAATCAGAATGGCTTTGCTTCAATTGCCTTTAAGATGACGTCATGAAAAGGCACATGGCCGTGCACACATGGTACTAGAGCCAATCAGAGCGTGGGAACTTTATGCCTACTCTGATTGGCTCTGGTATACCATGTGTCAGGGGCTTGGGGGAGAAAGGATGTGACGTCAATGAAAACCTGTCACGTGGTACGGTAGCCAATCAGAGCGTGGGAACTTTATCCTTATTGACGTCACATCCTTTCTCCCCCAAGCCCCTGACACATGGTATACCAGAGCCAATCAGAGCGTGGGAACTTTATCCCTACTCTGATTGGCTCTGGTATACCATGTGTCAGGGGCTTGGGGGAGAAAGGATGTGACGTCAATAAGGATAAAGTTCCCACGCTCTGATTGGCTACCGTACCACGTGACAGGTTTTCATTGACGTCACATCCTTTCTCCCCCAAGCCCCTGACACATGGTATACCAGAGCCAATCAGAGTAGGCATAAAGTTCCCACGCTCTGATTGGCTCTAGTACCATGTGTGCACGGCCATGTGCCTTTTCATGACGTCATCTTAAAGGCAATTGAAGCAAAGCCATTCTGATTGGCTGTGCTTTCATTCCCTTTAAGTGACGTCATCATTTTTTTATTATCGGCCAACACACATGGTTTTCACGGTCCAATCAGGACCGTGGGAACCATGACGCAAAATGTGACGTCATAGGCCTTTAAAAGCCTATGTCGTCTCATTTTGCAGCCAGACGCCGCGGAGGAAGGACCTCCGGAGAAGGAAAAAGACAAGGGCGTGGCCGATGATGGAAAGAAGACCACGCCCTGCCCCGCCCGGAAGGAGATAGAAGAAAGAAGAATACAGATGAAGGTGTATTACAAGTAGAAGACCCGTGGATTGGTTTGGATTTTTAGTTTAATGTTTATTATTTTCAATGGTTTATTATTTTATGGGTTCCTGATCGTGGATTGGTTCGTGAGTAAGCTGGGCAACGGGAGTCGGTGGGGGCAAGTAATGGTAAGTGAACTACAGTAAAGAAATGTATTTTATTTAACTTGTTAATTTTTTCAAAAGGTTTTTTAACCTGTGTATTTTTATTTTTTTGTGGTATATCATTTCTTGCCACTGTATGTATGTATGTACAATATATATGTCTAGAGAGATATACAGTACAGTATACATTCAGGGTAAGAAATGATGATGTTTTAAAAGCTGGATTAGATGTGTTTTTAATTATTTTGTGAGTTTAAAGTATTTTAAAATTAGATAGATGTATTATTCCTTGGTATTGTATTGTGTGTTTGAGGAAGGTCAGGGATAGATAGCCTTGGTTGTACTGTACTGTAAAGGTTGTATTTTTGTCGGTACTTATATTTTTTCAAAGGCTTAATTGTTCTGCTCTAGGCGTGAATCTGTTAATGGTCTCATTGTTCTTGATTGAGTGTGAAATGTTTAGGGGTGTAAATAATGATTGCTAACTGATTTTTGTTTACGTTTGATTAATTTGCAGAATGTATACAGTATGGTGCATAGATTTTATGCATTTTGGAATGTGACTTTTTTTTCATTGGTTTGTGATCATATACAGTACAGTAGATTGTGAGATCAGTTAGGATTTTTAAAGGAAATTGATTTTAATGTAGTATCTGTATGGAGAAGTGTTTGGTTGTAGAACAGTATGGTTTTGATAACCCTTCTACATTTATTTGTACTGTATATTTGGTTTATCATGGGTGTGTATATAACGTGTGTATATATATATACTGTATATATCTCTCTCTCTCTCTTTCTCTCTGTCTCTCTGTATGTATATATATACAGTATATATATATATAGTTGCATGATGAAGCCACAGTACAAATTCATGGGTGAAGGGTGGGTATCGTGCCTGTGTGGCTTAACCCCTTAATTACCTTTGCGGTTATTATCCGATAAGGTGTTTAAGGGGTTAATTGATATCTGAATGTAATTGCAATGTATTGGCTTGGTTTTGGCTATGTTTTGTGTGGGCAAGAGAAGGAAGGCGCTGGCATCGGACACTTCGTATTGATGAGGTCAGTAGTACTTTATTTATTTGTATATGCTAGTTAATGTTTTTAATAATGGGCAATTAATCTATTATCCATATCTGGATAATAGTTATTTTGCACATTATTGTACTGTAGGTGTTGGGGGGGAGGGTGTATGTATTGAATGTATTGGCCAGGTTTATTTTTTTTACATTCAGGGTTACTTCCGTGGTTTTGCGTGGGACCTCTGGAGACCACCCGCGGGGAATCCTCGGGTATCCTAAAGGGTAGCAGGCTGGTGGTTCCACGGGTGACACATGCGGGGATGATGATGTGTGGTCCCACTTCTGTGGGGGCACCGCGGACCCGTAGTCTGCGGGCATGACGATGTGTGGTCCCACTTCTGTGGGGGCACCTCCGAGCCGTAGGTGCGGGGATGATGATGTGTGGTCCCACTTCTGTGGGGGCACCGCGGACCCGTAGTGAGCACCCGTGAGTTCCCCAGACCCCCATGGGAACCACCCGAGGCCCCGCAGACACCTGTGGGTTTGACCCGGGGCTCCCAGACATCCTTGGGCCTACCGTGTGGACCCAATTGAGGCTCACGGTGACCCAAGGAGACCACCTGGGCGCCATGGTGCTGGCAGGATCCACCAGCAGGCCTCCAGAACCTGTGGAATGCTGCTGGTAAACTGTAGGTCTGTCCAGGTGCCCTGCCAGCCCACCGGGGACTAGCGTGGGGCTGCGTTATGGACCCTGAATGTAAAAGAATAAATCTTGTATTTATGGGGGGGGGGGGGGGCACAGGGGGTGGGTAATGTATTTAATAAATAGAATGCTGTTTATTGTGGGTGATTGTACTGTTTTTATTGTGGGTACTGGGGTGGGGGTGGGGTGTTTCCCCAACGGTATGTGGGTAGGCCTCCCTTGTGGGAACTGATTGGGTGGTTAGGCCTCACGGGTGGGGGGGGGGTTAGTGTGGGAGGGTATGTAGGCATCCCGAGTGGTGGGTGGGTGAGGGTGGGTTAACCCCTTCATGACTGTAGCGGTTAATAACCGCTATGGTGATTAAGGGGTTAGGGGACATTACTTTGTATGTTTTAATTTTTGTGTCTGTTTTGCAGAAGCGGAGGGGCCATGGCCAGGATGGGGGGGGGGGTTAACGGTATGTGGGTAGGGGGTGAGGGTGGTTAGCAATGCAGGGAGGGAGATTTACTGGTAACAGAAACATCTCTCTCCCTTCAATGTACTGTAATCTGTTTAAAGCCCCCTCCCCCCTAATGTGTGTTTCTGTAAAATCTCTCTCCCTTCAATGTACTGTAATCTGTTTAACAGAAACATTAGGGGGGAAGGGGCTTTAGGCCTTTATATCTCTCTCCCTTCAGTGTAATCTATTTAACAGAAACATTAGGGGGGGAAGGGGCTTTAGGCCTTTATATCTCTCTCCCTTCAGTGTAATCTGCTTAACACAAACATTAGGGGGGAAGGGGTTTTTAAACAATGCTGTGTATAATGTACTGTATAAGGTTTTTTACAATTAGATAGATGTAATCCTTGGTATTGTAAGGGTTAGTTTGGTTTTAAATTGTCTTTTCTGGTTGTTACTTACAGTATATATTGATTTTGGTTTACTTGCTTGGTTAAAATACTTTTTGGTATTGTAGTGTGCATTATCCTTAGCGTTGTATACTGTAGGTGCCTTTAAACCCAGTAACCTACTGTATTGTGATTCACTTTGATTCTCCCTAGTGTTTTTTGAGTCACTATCCTTTTCATGTTTAGGGTTGACAGTGTGTGTCGTTCCCTAGTGCTGTTCATTAGTGTTTAAGGGTCCATGCCTCTTTTTTAAGTGTTTTTAAATCATGTACTGTTTATTCATCCCTTTTTGCACTGTGTCAAATAAATAAACAAATATATCAATTGCATACCTGAGTGCTCCCATACGGGTTACTTTTTTCTCTTTTCACTCACATACAGTATGTATATATATATATATATATATATATATATATATATATATATATATATATATATACAGTATATATACACAGTGTATATATGTATACTGTATATATATATATATATATATATATATATATATATATATATATATATATATATATATACAGTGTATATACTGTACAGTATATACAGTATTTATTTCTCTTCATGTCTTTATTTATTTATTTATTTATTTAGATTTATTTATTAATTGTGGGGCTGCTGTGCGTGAATTTTTTTTATTGGGGGTGAGGGGGGTGTTTGGCCCTTGGTGTGAGTTTACGACTTGCAGCAGCAGCAGCACAATTAATAAATAAATATAAATAAATAAATAAATAAATGACAATAAATACATTTGAAATACATTTTTATTGATAGTGTACATGTGCAGGGGGTCTCCGGAGCTGAACCGCGGTGGTTTTAGGTCTGGGGACCCCGTGCCCCCCGAGATACAGGCCCCTTTAGGGGGTGCCGGTATCCCTCTGCTCTGCTTGGTTAAACGCAGAGCACTCAGCACTCAGAAACACAGGCCAGCCAGATTTAAACACACACACAATAGGGGGAGGTTTTTTTTACATAGCTTGCAGGGAAGCTTAACGCACACACACAATAGGGGGATAGGGGGATAGGGGGAGGTTTTTTTTACATAGATTAGAGAGAAGGCAGGGCGTTTTAAAAGCGAGAATAGGGGGAGGGGGTTTTACATAGATTTTATTTATTTATTTATTTAGATTTATTTATTAATTGTGGGGCTGCTGTGCGTGAATTTTTTTTATTGGGGTTGAGGGGGGTGTTTGGCCCTTGGTGTGAGTTTACGACTTGCAGCAGCAGCAGCAGCACAATTAATAAATAAATATAAATAAATAAATAAATAAATGACAATAAATACATTTGAAATACATTTTTATTGATAGTGTACATGTGCAGGGGGTCTCCGGAGCTGAACCGCGGTGGTTTTAGGTCTGGGGACCCCGTGCCCCCCGAGATACAGGCCCCTTTAGGGGGTGCCGGTATCCCTCTGCTCTGCTTGGTTTACAGGCCGCGATCACGTGATCGGGACCTTTAAACCAAGCAGAGGGCTACCGGCACCCCCTAAAGGGGCCTGTATCTCGGGGGGCACGGGGTCCCCAGACCTAAAACCACCGCGGTTCAGCTCCGGAGACCCCCTGCACATCTACACTATCAATAAAAATGTATTTCCAATGTATTTATTGTCATTTATTTATTTATTTTTTGGCGGCTGCTGTGTGTGTGTATTTTTTTATTGTGGGTAGCGGGAGGGTGGGTGAATGGGGTATTCGCCCCAACGATGGTTGGGGAGGGCTTGCGGGGGGGGGGGGGTGGGGTAGCGGGAGGGCTTAACCCCTTCATGACCGTAGCGGTATTAACTGCTACGATCGTGAAGGGGTTAAGTGCACCCGCAACCCCCCCCCCCTCCCGCAAGTCCTAAACTCACACCAAGGGCCAAATACCCCCCTCACCCATCCCCACTACACACAATAAAGCGGGCACGGTGGGTTAACCCCTTCATTGCCTTAGCGGCTATCCGCTATGGTAATGACGCAGCATTTTCCGTATTTTTAATAATATTGATCAGGAGCAGGGGGGTTCCCTGAGCATTAATTTCTGGCTCAGGGAACCCCCTGCTCACTGTACAATATTATTAAAATACAGAAATGATGCTTCTTTACCATAGCGCATAGACGCTAAGGTAAAGAACGAGTGTTTATTTATACTGTATATTGTATGTGTTTTATTGATAGTGTACATGTGCAGGGGGTCTCCAGAGCAGAAGCGCACAGGTTTCAGGTCTGGGGACCCCGTGCCCCCCGAGATACAGGCCCCTTTAGGGGGTGCCGGTATCCCTCTGCTCTGCTTGGTTTACAGGCCGCGGTCACGTGATCGGGGCTTTTAACGCAGAGCTGGATACCGGCACCCCCTAAAGGGGCCTGTATCTCGGGGGGCACGGGGTCCCCAGACCTAAAACCACCGCGGTTCAGCTCCGGAGACCCCCTGCACATCTACACTATCAATAAAAATGTATTTCAAATAATTTTTAATGTGTGGATGTTTGCGCAGAGAGAGAGCAGCGGATCTCTCTCTGCTGCAAACACATCTCGCCCCCGCCGCCCATACAGTACTGTAGTATCATTTATGTATG
>NW_027454803.1:0-59308 GCF_040206685.1 Ascaphus truei
TTTTTCTATTTTTGTTTGGCCCAGGGTTATAGGGGAATACGAAAATTTAGGTATGTGACTCATTTGGGTACTAACCAATCAGAGAAGAGTTAGGGTTGAAAGTTAGGGTTGAAAGTTAGGGTTGAAAGTTAGGGTTGAAAGTTAGGGTTGAAAGTTAGGTTGACACTTAGGATTATTTTTCTATTTTTGTTTGGCCCGAGGGTAGGTTATATAGGGGAATACGAAAATTTAGGTATGTGACTCATTTGGGTACTAACCAATCAGAGAAGAGTTAGGGTTGAAAGTTAGGGTTGAAAGTTAGGGTTGAAAGTTAGGGTTGAAAGTTAGGGTTGAAAGTTAGGGTTGACACTTAGGATTATTTTTCTATTTTTGTTTGGCCCAGGGTTATAGGGGAATACGAAAATTTAGGTATGTGACTCATTTGGGTACTAACCAATCAGAGAAGAGTTAGGGTTGAAAGTTAGGGTTGAAAGTTAGGGTTGAAAGTTAGGGTTGAAAGTTAGGGTTGACACTTAGGATTCTTTTTCTATTTTTGTTTGGCCCAGGGTTATAGGGGAATACGAAAATTTAGGTATGTGACTCATTTGGGTACTAACCAATCAGAGAAGAGTTAGGGTTGAAAGTTAGGGTTGAAAGTTAGGGTTGAAAGTTAGGGTTGAAAGTTAGGGTTGACACTTAGGATTATTTTTCTATTTTTGTTTGGCCCAGGGTTATAGGGGAATACGAAAATTTAGGTATGTGACTCATTTGGGTACTAACCAATCAGAGAAGAGTTAGGGTTGAAAGTTAGGGTTGAAGTTAGGGTTGAAAGTTAGGGTTGACACTTAGGATTATTTTTCTATTTTTGTTTGGCCCAGGGTTATAGGGGAATACGAAAATTTAGGTATGTGACTCATTTGGGTACTAACCAATCAGAGAAGAGTTAGGGTTGAAAGTTAGGGTTGAAAGTTAGGGTTGAAAGTTAGGGTTGAAAGTTAGGGTTGACACTTAGGATTATTTTTCTATTTTTGTTTGGCCCAGGGTTATAGGGGAATACGAAAATTTAGGTATGTGACTCATTTGGGTACTAACCAATCAGAGAAGAGTTAGGGTTGAAAGTTAGGGTTGAAAGTTAGGGTTGAAAGTTAGGGTTGAAGTTAGGGTTGACACTTAGGATTATTTTTCTATTTTTGTTTGGCCCAGGGTTATAGGGGAATACGAAAATTTAGGTATGTGACTCATTTGGGTACTAACCAATCAGAGAAGAGTTAGGGTTGAAAGTTAGGGTTGAAAGTTAGGGTTGAAAGTTAGGGTTGAAAGTTAGGGTTGACACTTAGGATTATTTTTCTATTTTTGTTTGGCCCAGGGTTATAGGGGAATACGAAAATTTAGGTATGTGACTCATTTGGGTACTAACCAATCAGAGAAGAGTTAGGGTTGAAAGTTAGGGTTGAAAGTTAGGGTTGAAAGTTAGGGTTGAAAGTTAGGGTTGAAAGTTAGGGTTGACACTTAGGATTATTTTTCTATTTTTGTTTGGCCCAGGGTTATAGGGGAATACGAAAATTTAGGTATGTGACTCATTTGGGTACTAACCAATCAGAGAAGAGTTAGGGTTGAAAGTTAGGGTTGAAAGTTAGGGTTGAAAGTTAGGGTTGACACTTAGGATTATTTTTCTATTTTTGTTTGGCCCAGGGTTATAGGGGAATACGAAAATTTAGGTATGTGACTCATTTGGGTACTAACCAATCAGAGAAGAGTTAGGGTTGAAAGTTAGGGTTGAAAGTTAGGGTTGAAAGTTAGGGTTGAAAGTTAGGGTTGACACTTAGGATTATTTTTCTATTTTTGTTTGGCCCAGGGTTATAGGGGAATACGAAAATTTAGGTATGTGACTCATTTGGGTACTAACCAATCAGAGAAGAGTTAGGGTTGAAAGTTAGGGTTGAAAGTTAGGGTTGAAAGTTAGGGTTGAAAGTTAGGGTTGACACTTAGGATTATTTTTCTATTTTTGTTTGGCCCAGGGTTATAGGGGAATACGAAAATTTAGGTATGTGACTCATTTGGGTACTAACCAATCAGAGAAGAGTTAGGGTTGAAAGTTAGGGTTGAAAGTTAGGGTTGAAAGTTAGGGTTGAAAGTTAGGGTTGACACTTAGGATTATTTTTCTATTTTTGTTTGGCCCAGGGTTATAGGGGAATACGAAAATTTAGGTATGTGACTCATTTGGGTACTAACCAATCAGAGAAGAGTTAGGGTTGAAAGTTAGGGTTGAAAGTTAGGGTTGAAAGTTAGGGTTGAAAGTTAGGGTTGACACTTAGGATTATTTTTCTATTTTTGTTTGGCCCAGGGTTATAGGGGAATACGAAAATTTAGGTATGTGACTCATTTGGGTACTAACCAATCAGAGAAGAGTTAGGGTTGAAAGTTAGGGTTGAAAGTTAGGGTTGAAAGTTAGGGTTGACACTTAGGATTATTTTTCTATTTTTGTTTGGCCCAGGGTTATAGGGGGAATACGAAAATTTAGGTATGTGACTCATTTGGGTACTAACCAATCAGAGAAGAGTTAGGGTTGAAAGTTAGGGTTGAAAGTTAGGGTTGAAAGTTAGGGTTGAAAGTTAGGGTTGACACTTAGGATTATTTTTCTATTTTTGTTTGGCCCAGGGTTATAGGGGAATACGAAAATTTAGGTATGTGACTCATTTGGGTACTAACCAATCAGAGAAGAGTTAGGGTTGAAAGTTAGGGTTGAAAGTTAGGGTTGAAAGTTAGGGTTGAAAGTTAGGGTTGACACTTAGGATTATTTTTCTATTTTTGTTTGGCCCAGGGTTATAGGGGAATACGAAAATTTAGGTATGTGACTCATTTGGGTACTAACCAATCAGAGAAGAGTTAGGGTTGAAAGTTAGGGTTGAAAGTTAGGGTTGAAAGTTAGGGTGAAGTTAGGTTGAAGTTAGGGTTGACACTTAGGATTATTTTTCTATTTTTGTTTGGCCCAGGGTTATAGGGGAATACGAAAATTTAGGTATGTGACTCATTTGGGTACTAACCAATCAGAGAAGAGTTAGGGTTGAAAGTTAGGGTTGAAAGTTAGGGTTGAAAGTTAGGGTTGAAAGTTAGGGTTGACACTTAGGATTATTTTTCTATTTTTGTTGGCCCAGGGTTATAGGGGAATACGAAAATTTAGGTATGTGACTCATTTGGGTACTAACCAATCAGAGAAGAGTTAGGGTTGAAAGTTAGGGTTGAAAGTTAGGGTTGAAAGTTAGGGTTGACACTTAGGATTATTTTTCTATTTTTGTTTGGCCCAGGGTTATAGGGGAATACGAAAATTTAGGTATGTGACTCATTTGGGTACTAACCAATCAGAGAAGAGTTAGGGTTGAAGTTAGGGTTGAAAGTTAGGGTTGAAAGTTAGGGTTGAAAGTTAGGGTTGAAAGTTAGGGTTGACACTTAGGATTATTTTTCTATTTTTGTTTGGCCCAGGGTTATAGGGGAATACGAAAATTTAGGTATGTGACTCATTTGGGTACTAACCAATCAGATAAGAGTTAGGGTTGAAAGTTAGGGTTGAAAGTTAGGGTTGAAAGTTAGGGTTGAAAGTTAGGGTTGACACTTAGGATTATTTTGTTGCTGAATTTTGGGTTGGGCTAGGTTAGGGTAGGGTTATAGGGGAATACGAAAATTTAGGTATGTGACTCATTTGGGTACTAACCAATCAGAGAAGAGTTAGGGTTGAAAGTTAGGGTTGAAAGTTAGGGTTGAAAGTTAGGGTTGAAAGTTAGGGTTGAAAGTTAGGGTTGACACTTAGGATTATTTTTCTATTTTTGTTTGGCCCAGGGTTATAGGGGAATACGAAAATTTAGGTATGTGACTCATTTGGGTACTAACCAATCAGAGAAGAGTTAGGGTTGAAAGTTAGGGTTGAAAGTTAGGGTTGAAAGTTAGGGTTGAAAGTTAGGGTTGACACTTAGGATTATTTTTCTATTTTTGTTTGGCCAGGGTTATAGGGGAATACGAAAATTTAGGTATGTGACTCATTTGGGTACTAACCAATCAGAGAAGAGTTAGGGTTGAAAGTTAGGGTTGAAAGTTAGGGTTGAAAGTTAGGGTTGAAAGTTAGGGTTGACACTTAGGATTATTTTTCTATTTTTGTTTGGCCCAGGGTTATAGGGGAATACGAAAATTTAGGTATGTGACTCATTTGGGTACTAACCAATCAGAGAAGAGTTAGGGTTGAAAGTTAGGGTTGAAAGTTAGGGTTGAAAGTTAGGGTTGAAAGTTAGGGTTGACACTTAGGATTATTTTTCTATTTTTGTTTGGCCCAGGGTTATAGGGGAATACGAAAATTTAGGTATGTGACTCATTTGGGTACTAACCAATCAGAGAAGAGTTAGGGTTGAAAGTTAGGGTTGAAAGTTAGGGTTGAAAGTTAGGGTTGAAAGTTAGGGTTGACACTTAGGATTATTTTTCTATTTTTGTTTGGCCCAGGGTTATAGGGGAATACGAAAATTTAGGTATGTGACTCATTTGGGTACTAACCAATCAGAGAAGAGTTAGGGTTGAAAGTTAGGGTTGAAAGTTAGGGTTGAAAGTTAGGGTTGACACTTAGGATTATTTTTCTATTTTTGTTTGGCCCAGGGTTATAGGGGAATACGAAAATTTAGGTATGTGACTCATTTGGGTACTAACCAATCAGAGAAGAGTTAGGGTTGAAAGTTAGGGTTGAAAGTTAGGGTTGAAAGTTAGGGTTGAAAGTTAGGGTTGACACTTAGGATTATTTTTCTATTTTTGTTTGGCCCAGGGTTATAGGGGAATACGAAAATTTAGGTATGTGACTCATTTGGGTACTAACCAATCAGAGAAGAGTTAGGGTTGAAAGTTAGGGTTGAAAGTTAGGGTTGAAAGTTAGGGTTGAAAGTTAGGGTTGACACTTAGGATTATTTTTCTATTTTTGTTTGGCCCAGGGTTATAGGGGAATACGAAAATTTAGGTATGTGACTCATTTGGGTACTAACCAATCAGAGAAGAGTTAGGGTTGAAAGTTAGGGTTGAAAGTTAGGGTTGAAAGTTAGGGTTGAAAGTTAGGGTTGACACTTAGGATTATTTTTCTATTTTTGTTTGGCCCAGGGTTATAGGGGAATACGAAAATTTAGGTATGTGACTCATTTGGGTACTAACCAATCAGAGAAGAGTTAGGGTTGAAAGTTAGGGTTGAAAGTTAGGGTTGAAAGTTAGGGTTGAAAGTTAGGGTTGACACTTAGGATTATTTTTCTATTTTTGTTTGGCCCAGGGTTATAGGGGAATACGAAAATTTAGGTATGTGACTCATTTGGGTACTAACCAATCAGAGAGTAGGGTGAGTAGGTTGAAGTTAGGGTTGAAAGTTAGGGTTGAAAGTTAGGGTTGAAAGTTAGGGTTGACACTTAGGATTATTTTTCTATTTTTGTTTGGCCCAGGGTTATAGGGGAATACGAAAATTTAGGTATGTGACTCATTTGGGTACTAACCAATCAGAGAAGAGTTAGGGTTGAAAGTTAGGGTTGAAAGTTAGGGTTGAAAGTTAGGGTTGAAAGTTAGGGTTGACACTTAGGATTATTTTTCTATTTTTGTTTGGCCCAGGGTTATAGGGGAATACGAAAATTTAGGTATGTGACTCATTTGGGTACTAACCAATCAGAGAAGAGTTAGGGTTGAAAGTTAGGGTTGAAAGTTAGGGTTGAAAGTTAGGGTTGAAAGTTAGGGTTGACACTTAGGATTATTTTTCTATTTTTGTTTGGCCCAGGGTTATAGGGGAATACGAAAATTTAGGTATGTGACTCATTTGGGTACTAACCAATCAGAGAAGAGTTAGGGTTGAAAGTTAGGGTTGAAAGTTAGGGTTGAAAGTTAGGGTTGACACTTAGGATTATTTTTCTATTTTTGTTTGGCCCAGGGTTATAGGGGAATACGAAAATTTAGGTATGTGACTCATTTGGGTACTAACCAATCAGAGAAGAGTTAGGGTTGAAAGTTAGGGTTGAAAGTTAGGGTTGAAAGTTAGGGTTGAAAGTTAGGGTTGACACTTAGGATTATTTTTCTATTTTTGTTTGGCCCAGGGTTATAGGGGAATACGAAAATTTAGGTATGTGACTCATTTGGGTACTAACCAATCAGAGAAGAGTTAGGGTTGAAAGTTAGGGTTGAAAGTTAGGGTTGAAAGTTAGGGTTGAAAGTTAGGGTTGACACTTAGGATTATTTTTCTATTTTTGTTTGGCCCAGGGTTATAGGGGAATACGAAAATTTAGGTATGTGACTCATTTGGGTACTAACCAATCAGAGAAGAGTTAGGGTTGAAAGTTAGGGTTGAAAGTTAGGGTTGAAAGTTAGGGTTGACACTTAGGATTATTTTTCTATTTTTGTTTGGCCCAGGGTTATAGGGGAATACGAAAATTTAGGTATGTGACTCATTTGGGTACTAACCAATCAGAGAAGAGTTAGGGTTGAAAGTTAGGGTTGAAAGTTAGGGTTGAAAGTTAGGGTTGAAAGTTAGGGTTGACACTTAGGATTATTTTTCTATTTTTGTTTGGCCCAGGGTTATAGGGGAATACGAAAATTTAGGTATGTGACTCATTTGGGTACTAACCAATCAGAGAAGAGTTAGGGTTGAAGTAGGAAGTTAGGGTTGAAAGTTAGGGTTGAAGTTAGGGTTGAAAGTTAGGGTTGAAAGTTAGGGTTGACACTTAGGATTATTTTTCTATTTTTGTTTGGCCCAGGGTTATAGGGGAATACGAAAATTTAGGTATGTGACTCATTTGGGTACTAACCAATCAGAGAAGAGTTAGGGTTGAAAGTTAGGGTTGAAAGTTAGGGTTGAAAGTTAGGCGGTTGACACTTAGGATTATTTTTCTATTTTTGTTTGGCCCAGGGTTATAGGGGAATACGAAAATTTAGGTATGTGACTCATTTGGGTACTAACCAATCAGAGAAGAGTTAGGGTTGAAAGTTAGGGTTGAAAGTTAGGGTTGAAAGTTAGGGTTGACACTTAGGATTATTTTTCTATTTTTGTTTGGCCCAGGGTTATAGGGGAATACGAAAATTTAGGTATGTGACTCATTTGGGTACTAACCAATCAGAGAAGAGTTAGGGTTGAAAGTTAGGGTTGAAAGTTAGGGTTGAAAGTTAGGGTTGAAAGTTAGGGTTGACACTTAGGATTATTTTTCTATTTTTGTTTGGCCCAGGGTTATAGGGGAATACGAAAATTTAGGTATGTGACTCATTTGGGTACTAACCAATCAGAGAAGAGTTAGGGTTGAAAGTTAGGGTTGAAAGTTAGGGTTGAAAGTTAGGGTTGAAAGTTAGGGTTGACACTTAGGATTATTTTTCTATTTTTGTTTGGCCCAGGGTTATAGGGGAATACGAAAATTTAGGTATGTGACTCATTTGGGTACTAACCAATCAGAGAAGAGTTAGGGTTGAAAGTTAGGGTTGAAAGTTAGGGTTGAAAGTTAGGGTTGAAAGTTAGGGTTGACACTTAGGATTATTTTTCTATTTTTGTTTGGCCCAGGGTTATAGGGGAATACGAAAATTTAGGTATGTGACTCATTTGGGTACTAACCAATCAGAGAAGAGTTAGGGTTGAAAGTTAGGGTTGAAAGTTAGGGTTGAAAGTTAGGGTTGAAAGTTAGGGTTGACACTTAGGATTATTTTTCTATTTTTGTTTGGCCCAGGGTTATAGGGGAATACGAAAATTTAGGTATGTGACTCATTTGGGTACTAACCAATCAGAGAAGAGTTAGGGTTGAAAGTTAGGGTTGAAAGTTAGGGTTGAAAGTTAGGGTTGACACTTAGGATTATTTTTCTATTTTTGTTTGGCCCAGGGTTATAGGGGAATACGAAAATTTAGGTATGTGACTCATTTGGGTACTAACCAATCAGAGAAGAGTTAGGGTTGAAAGTTAGGGTTGAAAGTTAGGGTTGAAAGTTAGGGTTGAAAGTTAGGGTTGACACTTAGGATTATTTTTCTATTTTTGTTTGGCCCAGGGTTATAGGGGAATACGAAAATTTAGGTATGTGACTCATTTGGGTACTAACCAATCAGAGAAGAGTTAGGGTTGAAAGTTAGGGTTGAAAGTTAGGGTTGAAAGTTAGGGTTGAAAGTTAGGGTTGACACTTAGGATTATTTTTCTATTTTTGTTTGGCCCAGGGTTATAGGGGAATACGAAAATTTAGGTATGTGACTCATTTGGGTACTAACCAATCAGAGAAGAGTTAGGGTTGAAAGTTAGGGTTGAAAGTTAGGGTTGAAAGTTAGGGTTGAAAGTTAGGGTTGACACTTAGGATTATTTTTCTATTTTTGTTTGGCCCAGGGTTATAGGGGAATACGAAAATTTAGGTATGTGACTCATTTGGGTACTAACCAATCAGAGAAGAGTTAGGGTTGAAAGTTAGGGTTGAAAGTTAGGGTTGAAAGTTAGGGTTAGGGTTGACACTTAGGATTATTTTTCTATTTTGTTTGGCCCAGGGTTATAGGGGAATACGAAAATTTAGGTATGTGACTCATTTGGGTACTAACCAATCAGAGAAGAGTTAGGGTTGAAAGTTAGGGTTGAAAGTTAGGGTTGAAAGTTAGGGTTGAAAGTTAGGGTTGACACTTAGGATTATTTTTCTATTTTTGTTTGGCCCAGGGTTATAGGGGAATACGAAAATTTAGGTATGTGACTCATTTGGGTACTAACCAATCAGAGAAGAGTTAGGGTTGAAAGTTAGGGTTGAAAGTTAGGGTTGAAAGTTAGGGTTGAAAGTTAGGGTTGACACTTAGGATTATTTTTCTATTTTTGTTTGGCCCAGGGTTATAGGGGAATACGAAAATTTAGGGTTAGGGTTAGGGTTAGGGTTAGGGTTAGGGTTAGGGTATAGGGAATACGAAAATTTAGGTATGTGACTCATTTGGGTACTAACCAATCAGAGAAGAGTTAGGGTTGAAAGTTAGGGTTGAAAGTTAGGGTGAAAGTTAGGGTTGAAGTTAGGGTGAAAGTTAGGGTTGACACTTAGGATTATTTTTCTTTTTTGTTTGGCCCAGGGTTATAGGGGAATACGAAAATTTAGGTATGTGACTCATTTGGGTACTAACCAATCAGAGAAGAGTTAGGGTTGAAAGTTAGGGTTGAAAGTTAGGGTTGAAAGTTAGGGTTGAAAGTTAGGGTTGACACTTAGGATTATTTTTCTATTTTTGTTTGGCCCAGGGTTATAGGGGAATACGAAAATTTAGGTATGTGACTCATTTGGGTACTAACCAATCAGAGAAGAGTTAGGGTTGAAAGTTAGGGTTGAAAGTTAGGGTTGAAAGTTAGGGTTGAAAGTTAGGGTTGACACTTAGGATTATTTTTCTATTTTTGTTTGGCCCAGGGTTATAGGGGAATACGAAAATTTAGGTATGTGACTCATTTGGGTACTAACCAATCAGAGAAGAGTTAGGGTTGAAAGTTAGGGTTGAAAGTTAGGGTTGAAAGTTAGGGTTGACACTTAGATTATTTTTCTATTTTTGTTTGGCCCAGGGTTATAGGGGAATACGAAAATTTAGGTATGTGACTCATTTGGGTACTAACCAATCAGAGAAGAGTTAGGGTTGAAAGTTAGGGTTGAAAGTTAGGGTTGAAAGTTAGGGTTGAAAGTTAGGGTTGACACTTAGGATTATTTTTCTATTTTTGTTTGGCCCAGGGTTATAGGGGAATACGAAAATTTAGGTATGTGACTCATTTGGGTACTAACCAATCAGAGAAGAGTTAGGGTTGAAAGTTAGGGTTGAAAGTTAGGGTTGAAAGTTAGGGTTGAAAGTTAGGGTTGAAAGTTAGGGTTGACACTTAGGATTATTTTTCTATTTTGTTTGGCCCAGGGTTATAGGGGAATACGAAAATTTAGGTATGTGACTCATTTGGGTACTAACCAATCAGAGAAGAGTTAGGGTTGAAAGTTAGGGTTGAAAGTTAGGGTTGAAAGTTAGGGTTGACACTTAGGATTATTTTTCTATTTTTGTTTGGCCCAGGGTTATAGGGGAATACGAAAATTTAGGTATGTGACTCATTTGGGTACTAACCAATCAGAGAAGAGTTAGGGTTGAAAGTTAGGGTTGAAAGTTAGGGTTGAAAGTTAGGGTTGACACTTAGGATTATTTTTCTATTTTTGTTTGGCCCAGGGTTATAGGGGAATACGAAAATTTAGGTATGTGACTCATTTGGGTACTAACCAATCAGAGAAGAGTTAGGGTTGAAAGTTAGGGTTGAAAGTTAGGGTTGAAAGTTAGGGTTGAAAGTTAGGGTTGACACTTAGGATTATTTTTCTATTTTTGTTTGGCCCAGGGTTATAGGGGAATACGAAAATTTAGGTATGTGACTCATTTGGGTACTAACCAATCAGAGAAGAGTTAGGGTTGAAAGTTAGGGTTGAAAGTTAGGGTTGAAAGTTAGGGTTGAAAGTTAGGGTTGACACTTAGGATTATTTTTCTATTTTTGTTTGGCCCAGGGTTATAGGGGAATACGAAAATTTAGGTATGTGACTCATTTGGGTACTAACCAATCAGAGAAGAGTTAGGGTTGAAAGTTAGGGTTGAAAGTTAGGGTTGAAAGTTAGGGTTGAAAGTTAGGGTTGACACTTAGGATTATTTTTCTATTTTTGTTTGGCCCAGGGTTATAGGGGAATACGAAAATTTAGGTATGTGACTCATTTGGGTACTAACCAATCAGAGAAGAGTTAGGGTTGAAAGTTAGGGTTGAAAGTTAGGGTTGAAAGTTAGGGTTGAAAGTTAGGGTTGACACTTAGGATTATTTTTCTATTTTTGTTTGGCCCAGGGTTATAGGGGAATACGAAAATTTAGGTATGTGACTCATTTGGGTACTAACCAATCAGAGAAGAGTTAGGGTTGAAAGTTAGGGTTGAAAGTTAGGGTTGAAAGTTAGGGTTGACACTTAGGATTATTTTTCTATTTTTGTTTGGCCCAGGGTTATAGGGGAATACGAAAATTTAGGTATGTGACTCATTTGGGTACTAACCAATCAGAGAAGAGTTAGGGTTGAAAGTTAGGGTTGAAAGTTAGGGTTGAAAGTTAGGGTTGAAAGTTAGGGTTGACACTTAGGATTATTTTTCTATTTTTGTTTGGCCCAGGGTTATAGGGGAATACGAAAATTTAGGTATGTGACTCATTTGGGTACTAACCAATCAGAGAAGAGTTAGGGTTGAAAGTTAGGGTTGAAAGTTAGGGTTGAAAGTTAGGGTTGAAAGTTAGGGTTGACACTTAGGATTATTTTTCTATTTTTGTTTGGCCCAGGGTTATAGGGGAATACGAAAATTTAGGTATGTGACTCATTTGGGTACTAACCAATCAGAGAAGAGTTAGGGTTGAAAGTTAGGGTTGAAAGTTAGGGTTGAAAGTTAGGGTTGAAAGTTAGGGTTGACACTTAGGATTATTTTTCTATTTTTGTTTGGCCCAGGGTTATAGGGGAATACGAAAATTTAGGTATGTGACTCATTTGGGTACTAACCAATCAGAGAAGAGTTAGGGTTGAAAGTTAGGGTTGAAAGTTAGGGTTGAAAGTTAGGGTTGAAAGTTAGGGTTGACACTTAGGATTATTTTTCTATTTTTGTTTGGCCCAGGGTTATAGGGGAATACGAAAATTTAGGTATGTGACTCATTTGGGTACTAACCAATCAGAGAAGAGTTAGGGTTGAAAGTTAGGGTTGAAAGTTAGGGTTGAAAGTTAGGGTTGAAAGTTAGGGTTGACACTTAGGATTATTTTTCTATTTTTGTTTGGCCCAGGGTTATAGGGGAATACGAAAATTTAGGTATGTGACTCATTTGGGTACTAACCAATCAGAGAAGAGTTAGGGTTGAAAGTTAGGGTTGAAAGTTAGGGTTGAAAGTTAGGGTTGAAAGTTAGGGTTGACACTTAGGATTATTTTTCTATTTTTGTTTGGCCCAGGGTTATAGGGGAATACGAAAATTTAGGTATGTGACTCATTTGGGTACTAACCAATCAGAGAAGAGTTAGGGTTGAAAGTTAGGGTTGAAAGTTAGGGTTGAAAGTTAGGGTTGAAAGTTAGGGTTGACACTTAGGATTATTTTTCTATTTTTGTTTGGCCCAGGGTTATAGGGGAATACGAAAATTTAGGTATGTGACTCATTTGGGTACTAACCAATCAGAGAAGAGTTAGGGTTGAAAGTTAGGGTTGAAAGTTAGGGTTGAAAGTTAGGGTTGACACTTAGGATTATTTTTCTATTTTTGTTTGGCCCAGGGTTATAGGGGAATACGAAAATTTAGGTATGTGACTCATTTGGGTACTAACCAATCAGAGAAGAGTTAGGGTTGAAAGTTAGGGTTGAAAGTTAGGGTTGAAAGTTAGGGTTGAAAGTTAGGGTTGACACTTAGGATTATTTTTCTATTTTTGTTTGGCCCAGGGTTATAGGGGAATACGAAAATTTAGGTATGTGACTCATTTGGGTACTAACCAATCAGAGAAGAGTTAGGGTTGAAAGTTAGGGTTGAAAGTTAGGGTTGAAAGTTAGGGTTGAAAGTTAGGGTTGACACTTAGGATTATTTTTCTATTTTTGTTTGGCCCAGGGTTATAGGGGAATACGAAAATTTAGGTATGTGACTCATTTGGGTACTAACCAATCAGAGAAGAGTTAGGGTTGAAAGTTAGGGTTGAAAGTTAGGGTTGAAAGTTAGGGTTGAAAGTTAGGGTTGAAAGTTAGGGTTGACACTTAGGATTATTTTTCTATTTTTGTTTGGCCCAGGGTTATAGGGGAATACGAAAATTTAGGTATGTGACTCATTTGGGTACTAACCAATCAGAGAAGAGTTAGGGTTGAAAGTTAGGGTTGAAAGTTAGGGTTGAAAGTTAGGGTTGAAAGTTAGGGTTGACACTTAGGATTATTTTTCTATTTTTGTTTGGCCCAGGGTTATAGGGGAATACGAAAATTTAGGTATGTGACTCATTTGGGTACTAACCAATCAGAGAAGAGTTAGGGTTGAAAGTTAAGGTTGAAAGTTAGGGTTGAAAGTTAGGGTTGAAAGTTAGGGTTGACACTTAGGATTATTTTTCTATTTTTGTTTGGCCCAGGGTTATAGGGGAATACGAAAATTTAGGTATGTGACTCATTTGGGTACTAACCAATCAGAGAAGAGTTAGGGTTGAAAGTTAGGGTTGAAAGTTAGGGTTGAAAGTTAGGGTTGACACTTAGGATTATTTTTCTATTTTTGTTTGGCCCAGGGTTATAGGGGAATACGAAAATTTAGGTATGTGACTCATTTGGGTACTAACCAATCAGAGAAGAGTTAGGGTTGAAAGTTAGGGTTGAAAGTTAGGGTTGAAAGTTAGGGTTGAAAGTTAGGGTTGACACTTAGGATTATTTTTCTATTTTTGTTTGGCCCAGGGTTATAGGGGAATACGAAAATTTAGGTATGTGACTCATTTGGGTACTAACCAATCAGAGAAGAGTTAGGGTTGAAAGTTAGGGTTGAAAGTTAGGGTTGAAAGTTAGGGTTGAAAGTTAGGGTTGAAAGTTAGGGTTGACACTTAGGATTATTTTTCTATTTTTGTTTGGCCCAGGGTTATAGGGGAATACGAAAATTTAGGTATGTGACTCATTTGGGTACTAACCAATCAGAGAAGAGTTAGGGTTGAAAGTTAGGGTTGAAAGTTAGGGTTGAAAGTTAGGGTTGAAAGTTAGGGTTGACACTTAGGATTATTTTTCTATTTTTGTTTGGCCCAGGGTTATAGGGGAATACGAAAATTTAGGTATGTGACTCATTTGGGTACTAACCAATCAGAGAAGAGTTAGGGTTGAAAGTTAGGGTTGAAAGTTAGGGTTGAAAGTTAGGGTTGAAAGTTAGGGTTGACACTTAGGATTATTTTTCTATTTTTGTTTGGCCCAGGGTTATAGGGGAATACGAAAATTTAGGTATGTGACTCATTTGGGTACTAACCAATCAGAGAAGAGTTAGGGTTGAAAGTTAGGGTTGAAAGTTAGGGTTGAAAGTTAGGGTTGAAAGTTAGGGTTGAAAGTTAGGGTTGAAAGTTAGGGTTGACACTTAGGATTATTTTTCAATTTTGTTTGGCCCAGGGTTATAGGGGAATACGAAAATTTAGGTATGTGACTCATTTGGGTACTAACCAATCAGAGAAGAGTTAGGGTTGAAAGTTAGGGTTGAAAGTTAGGGTTGAAAGTTAGGGTTGACACTTAGGATTATTTTTCTATTTTTGTTTGGCCCAGGGTTATAGGGGAATACGAAAATTTAGGTATGTGACTCATTTGGGTACTAACCAATCAGAGAAGAGTTAGGGTTGAAAGTTAGGGTTGAAAGTTAGGGTTGAAAGTTAGGGTTGACACTTAGGATTATTTTTCTATTTTTGTTTGGCCCAGGGTTATAGGGGAATACGAAAATTTAGGTATGTGACTCATTTGGGTACTAACCAATCAGAGAAGAGTTAGGGTTGAAAGTTAGGGTTGAAAGTTAGGGTTGAAAGTTAGGGTTGAAAGTTAGGGTTGACACTTAGGATTATTTTTCTATTTTTGTTTGGCCCAGGGTTATAGGGGAATACGAAAATTTAGGTATGTGACTCATTTGGGTACTAACCAATCAGAGAAGAGTTAGGGTTGAAAGTTAGGGTTGAAAGTTAGGGTTGAAAGTTAGGGTTGAAAGTTAGGGTTGAAAGTTAGGATTATTTTTCTATTTTTGTTTGGCCCAGGGTTATAGGGGAATACGAAAATTTAGGTATGTGACTCATTTGGGTACTAACCAATCAGAGAAGAGTTAGGGTTGAAAGTTAGGGTTGAAAGTTAGGGTTGAAAGTTAGGGTTGACACTTAGGATTATTTTTCTATTTTTGTTTGGCCCAGGGTTATAGGGGAATACGAAAATTTAGGTATGTGACTCATTTGGGTACTAACCAATCAGAGAAGAGTTAGGGTTGAAAGTTAGGGTTGAAAGTTAGGGTTGAAAGTTAGGGTTGAAAGTTAGGGTTGACATTTAGGATTATTTTTCTATTTTTGTTTGGCCCAGGGTTATAGGGGAATACGAAAATTTAGGTATGTGACTCATTTGGGTACTAACCAATCAGAGAAGAGTTAGGGTTGAAAGTTAGGGTTGAAAGTTAGGGTTGAAAGTTAGGGTTGAAAGTTAGGGTTGACACTTAGGATTATTTTTCTATTTTTGTTTGGCCCAGGGTTATAGGGGAATACGAAAATTTAGGTATGTGACTCATTTGGGTACTAACCAATCAGAGAAGAGTTAGGGTTGAAAGTTAGGGTTGAAAGTTAGGGTTGAAAGTTAGGGTTGACACTTAGGATTATTTTTCTATTTTTGTTTGGCCCAGGGTTATAGGGGAATACGAAAATTTAGGTATGTGACTCATTTGGGTACTAACCAATCAGAGAAGAGTTAGGGTTGAAAGTTAGGGTTGAAAGTTAGGGTTGAAAGTTAGGGTTGAAAGTTAGGGTTGAAAGTTAGGGTTGACACTTAGGATTATTTTTCTATTTTTGTTTGGCCCAGGGTTATAGGGGAATACGAAAATTTAGGTATGTGACTCATTTGGGTACTAACCAATCAGATAAGAGTTAGGGTTGAAAGTTAGGGTTGAAAGTTAGGGTTGAAAGTTAGGGTTGACACTTAGGATTATTTTTCTATTTTTGTTTGGCCCAGGGTTATAGGGGAATACGAAAATTTAGGTATGTGACTCATTTGGGTACTAACCAATCAGAGAAGAGTTAGGGTTGAAAGTTAGGGTTGAAAGTTAGGGTTGAAAGTTAGGGTTGACACTTAGGATTATTTTTCTATTTTTGTTTGGCCCAGGGTTATAGGGGAATACGAAAATTTAGGTATGTGACTCATTTGGGTACTAACCAATCAGAGAAGAGTTAGGGTTGAAAGTTAGGGTTGAAAGTTAGGGTTGAAAGTTAGGGTTGAAAGTTAGGGTTGAAAGTTAGGGTTGACACTTAGGATTATTTTTCTATTTTTGTTTGGCCCAGGGTTATAGGGGAATACGAAAATTTAGGTATGTGACTCATTTGGGTACTAACCAATCAGATAAGAGTTAGGGTTGAAAGTTAGGGTTGAAAGTTAGGGTTGAAAGTTAGGGTTGACACTTAGGATTATTTTTCTATTTTTGTTTGGCCCAGGGTTATAGGGGAATACGAAAATTTAGGTATGTGACTCATTTGGGTACTAACCAATCAGAGAAGAGTTAGGGTTGAAAGTTAGGGTTGAAAGTTAGGGTTGAAAGTTAGGGTTGAAAGTTAGGGTTGAAAGTTAGGGTTGAAAGTTAGGGTTGAAAGTTAGGGTTGAAAGTTAGGGTTGACACTTAGGATTATTTTTCTATTTTTGTTTGGCCCAGGGTTATAGGGGAATACGAAAATTTAGGTATGTGACTCATTTGGGTTAGGGTTAGGGTTAGGGTTAGGGTTAGGGTTAGGGTTAGGGTTAGGGTTAGGGTTAGGGTTAGGGTTAGGGTTAGGGTTAGGGTTAGGGTTAGGGTTAGGGTTAGGGTTAGGGTTAGGGTTAGGGTTAGGGTTAGGGTTAGGGTTAGGGTTAGGGTTAGGGTTAGGGTTAGGGTTAGGGTTAGGGTTAGGGTTAGGGTTAGGGTTAGGGTTAGGGTTAGGGTTAGGGTTAGGGTTAGGGTTAGGGTTAGGGTTAGGGTTAGGGTTAGGGTTAGGGTTAGGGTTAGGGTTAGGGTTAGGGTTAGGGTTAGGGTTAGGGTTAGGGTTAGGGTTAGGGTTAGGGTTAGGGTTAGGGTTAGGGTTAGGGTTAGGGTTAGGGTTAGGGTTAGGGTTAGGGTTAGGGTTAGGGTTAGGGTTAGGGTTAGGGTTAGGGTTAGGGTTAGGGTTAGGGTTATAGGGGAATACGAAAATTTAGGTATGTGACTCATTTGGGTACTAACCAATCAGAGAAGAGTTAGGGTTGAAAGTTAGGGTTGAAAGTTAGGGTTGAAAGTTAGGGTTGACACTTAGGATTATTTTTCTATTTTTGTTTGGCCCAGGGTTATAGGGGAATACGAAAATTTAGGTATGTGACTCATTTGGGTACTAACCAATCAGAGAAGAGTTAGGGTTGAAAGTTAGGGTTAGGGTTAGGGTTAGGGTTAGGGTTAGGGTTATAGGGGAATACGAAAATTTAGGTATGTGACTCATTTGGGTACTAACCAATCAGAGAAGAGTTAGGGTTAGCGTTGAAAGTTAGGGTTAGGGTTGACCCTTACGATTATTTTTGTATTTGTGTTTGGTGAAAAAAGAATAGAACATTTTTAGTTATGTGACTCATTTAGGTACTTGGCCAATGAGAGTTAAGTTCTGAACAATTTAGGGAGGGTGTGGTTTGGGGTTGAAAGTGTGGTAAGAAAAAGTGTAAGTGGGTAAGAACGTGAGGGAGGTTGTGGGTAGGTGGGTGAGGGAGGTTTAGGGATGTATGGTGGGTGTGGGTAAGGAGGTTGAAGGTTTTTGAGGGAAGGTGGATGATGAAGAGAGTGGGTAGGTGGTGTTGAAGGTGGATTAGGGAGGGTGAGTAAATGTGTCTGGGAGGGTGAGGATGAAGGTGGGTGAAAAAAGTGTGGGTCAGTTCAGGTATGGGTGAGTGGGCAAGGGTGAGGCTGGGTATTGGTGTGCAGGTAAGGGTGGTGAAGGTGAATTTTAATATGGATGATGAGGGTAGAAGGTGGGTGAGGGAGGTTGGGTGAAGGAGGGTGTGGGAAGGTGATGTTGAAGGTGGGTGAGGGATGGTTAATATGGGTATAGGAGGCTTTGTAGGTAAGGTTGAGGCCAGTAAGGTAGAGTGAACATGGGTGAGGGAGGGTGAGGATTAAGGTGGAAGAGGGAGGGTGTGTTTAAGTGGGGTTAAAGGTTGGTGAATGTAGGTGAGGTAGGGGGATGAGTGAAGGTGTGGGTGAGTGAAGGTGTTGGTGAGGGGGCAATGGTGGGTGGGTGAAGGTGGATGAGTGTGAGGGTGAAGGTGGATGAGGTGGTGGGTGATAGTGAACATGGGTCAAGAGCGGGTGAGGGAGGGCATGGAATCAGTCTGTGAGCCTGCCCTTTCTATTTTGTTGTATATATTCTATTCCCTATCCAATTGACATGTTGCATTTATATGCAGTTAGTCATTCAAAAATTTGAAAACTCTTGCATTCGTTGCATGTTAGCGAGAGGCACCCTTAGAGGTAAAGAGCTAGCTTTTACCTCACTACTAAGTACTTGGACATTGAGGACTAGATCCGTTTTGTACAGAGCGGAGCTTCTCCTCTGCCGTATGCTAGGAGTGAAGAAGCACTACTGTCTATCGTCCGTAAAGGGGTATGCTTTCTTCCCCCAATTTACAGTCGAGCTAGCGCTGCAGATGGGACAGTAGCGAAGAGTTCACTGCCTGACTCTAAAAGGGCACACTCGTGTAAAGGGAGAGAAATCAACTCAAAGCTTTATATCCTGAGAGATAAAAGCAATGCATTGTGTAGGTGTACTCACTTACCTCAACTACTTACCTCCTTGTTAGTATGTCCTTTGTGAACATCATCTTGATAGACGAACTTACCTATTTTCATACTGCAAATAAATTTTACCCAAGATAAGTGAAAAAATATAATGCAATCCCCTTTAGAGCAATGCAGTTGAGGACCCTCTTTCACTGATGGACTAAATAAACAATGCTTAGACTGAGTGAGAGAGGGGTTTGTGAGAGAGAGGGGAGAGTGGTAGTCCTTGAAAGAGAGAGAGAAAGAAAGGACATTTGTGAGAGTAAAATACAGGTGATTTAGAAGGAGCAGGGATGCTAGTCAGGGAGAGTAATAGAGAGCAGGGAGAGAAAGAGAGGGTGTGAGAAAGAAAAAGAGAGAGAGAGAAGTGGAAGAAAGAAATGTGTGTGAGAGCAAGAGACGGGTTGAAGTGAAAGAGATAGAGTGGGAGTAAGAGAGAAAAAAATTGAGAGAAGGGAGAGGGAGAGAGAAGGGAGAGGGAGAGAGAAGAGAGGGAGAGAGAAGGGAGAGAGAGAAAGCAGGGAGAGACAAGTGTGAGAGGAGGGACAGAGAAGGGAGAGGGAGAGAGAAGGGAGAGGGAGAGAAAAGGAAAAGGGAGAGAAAATGAAAAGGGAGAGAGAAGGAAATGGAGATAGAAGGAAAAGGGAGAGAGAAGGAAGAGGGAGAGAGAATGGAGAGACAATGGAGAGGGAGAGACAAGGAAAGGGAGAGAGAAGGGATAGTGAGAGAAAAGGGAGAGGGAGAGAGATGGAAGTGACAAGGGAGAGAGGAGGGAGAGAGAAGGGAGAGGGAGAGCGAAGGAAAGGAGAGGGGAAAGGAAAAGGGAGAGAATGGAGAGACAAGGAAAAGGGAGAGAGCATGGAAAGTGAGAGAGAAGGAAGAAGGAGAGAGAAGGAAGAGGGAGAGAGATGGGATAGGGAGAGAGAAGGGAGAGAGAAGGCAGAGGGATAGAGAAGGGAGTGAGAAAAGGGAGAGAGAAGGGAGAGAGAAAGAAAAGGGAGAGAGAAGGGAGAGGGAGAGACAAGGAAAGGGAGAGATAAGGGATAGGGAGAGAGAAGGGATAGGGAGAGAGAGAAGGGATAGGGAGAGGAAGAAGGGATACGGAGAGAGAGAAGGTAGATGTAGAGAGAAGGGAGATGGAGAGAGAAGGGAGAGGGAGAGAGAAGGGTGAGGGAGAGAAAAGGAAAAGGGAGAGAAAAGGAAAAGGGAGAGAAAAGGAAAAGGGAGAGAAAAGGAAAAGGGAGAGAAAAGGAAAAGGGAGAGAAAAGGAAAAGAAAAGGGAGAGAAAAGGGAGAGAAAAGGGAGAGAAAAGGGAGAGAAAAGGGAGAGAAAAGGGAGAGAGAAGGCAAAATGAGAGAGAAGGTAAAGGGAGAGAGAAGGAAAAGGGAGAGAGAAGGAAAGGGAGATAGAAGGAAAAGGGAGAGAGAAGGAAGAGGGAGAGAGAAGGAAGAGGGAGAGAGAATGGAGAGACAAGGGAGAGGGAGAGACAAGGAAAGGGAGAGAGAAGGGATAGGGAGAGAGAAGGGATAGGGAGAGAGAAGGGAGAGGGAGAGAGAAGGGAGAGGGAGAGAGTGATGAGGGAGTGACAAGGAAAAGGGAGAGAGAAGGGAGAGGGAGAGAGAAGGGAGAGGGAGAGAGTGATGAGGGAGTGACAAGGAAAAGGGAGAGAGAAGGGAGAGGGAGAGAGAAGGGAGAGGGAGAGAGGAGAGAGAGAAGGGAGAGAGAGAAGGGAGAGGGATAGACAGAGAGAAGGAAGAGGGTGCGAGAGAAGGGAAAGGGAGAGAGAGAGAAGGGAGAGGGGGAGAGAGAGGTAGAGGGAATGATCAGGGAGTTATAAGGGAGAGGGATAGAGAAGGGAGGGGGAGAGAGAGAGAGAAGGGAGTGGAGAGAGAGAGAAGGGAGAGGGAGAGCAAAGGAAAGGGGAGGGGAAAGGAAAAGGGAGAGAATGGAGAGACAAGGAAAAGGGAGAGAGATTGGAAAGGGAGAGAGAAGGAAGAGGGAGAGAGAATGGATAGGGAGAGAGAAGGGAGAGAGAAGGCAGAGGGATAGAGAAGGGAGTGAGAAAATGGAGAGAGAAAGAAAAGGGAGAGAGAAGGAAAAGGGAGAGAGAAGGAAAAGGGAGAGAGAAGGAAAGGGAGATAGAAGGAAAAGGGAGAGAGAATGAGAAGGGAGAGAGAATGGAGAGACAAGGAAGAGGGAGAGACAAGGAAAGGGAGAGAGAAGGGATAGGGAGAGCGAAGGAAGAGGGAGAGAGAAAAGGGAGAGAGAGAGAGAAGGGAGAGAAAGAGAGTGATGAGGGAGTGACAAGGAAAAGGGAGAGAGAAGGGAGAGGGAGAGAGAAGGGAGAGGGAGAGAGGAGAGAGAAAAGGGAGAGAGAGAGAAGGGAGAGGGAGAGAGAGAGGTAGAGGGAATGACGAGGGAGTTATAAGGGAGAGGGAGAGAGAAGGGAGGGGGAGAGAGAGAGAAGGGAGTGGAGAGAGAGAGAAGGGAGTGGAGAGAGAGAGAAGGGAGAGGGAGAGCGAAGGAAAGGGGAGGCAAGGAAAAGGGAGAGAATGGAGAGATAAGGAAAAGGGAGAGAGCATGGAAAGGGAGAGAGCATGGAAAGGGAGAGAGAAGTAAGAGGGAGAGAGAAGGAAGAGGGAGAGAGAAGGGATAGGGAGAGAGAATGGAGAGACAAGGGAGAGGGAGAGACAAGGAAAGGGAGAGAGAAGGGATAGGGAGAGAGAAGGGAGAGGGAGAGAGAAGGGGGTCACAAGGGAGAGAGGAGGGAGAGAGAAGGGAGAGGGAGAGAGAAGGAAAAGGGAGGGGAAAGGAAAAGGGAGAGAGAAGGAAGAGGGAGGGAGAAGGAAGATGGAGAGAGAAGGAAGATGGAGAGAGAAGGAAGATGGAGAGAGAAGGAAGATGGAGAGAGAAGGAAGAGGGAGAGAGAAGGAAGAGGGAGAGAGAAGGAAGAGGGAGAGAGAAGGAAGAGGGAGAGAGAAGGAAGAGGGAGAGAGAAGGAAGAGGGAGAGAGAAGGAAGAGGGAGAGAGAAGGAAGAGGGAGAGAGAATGGAGAGACAAGGGAGAGGTAGAAACAAGGGAGAGGGAGCGACAAGGGATAGGGAGAGAGAAGGAAGAGGGAGAGAGAGAAGGAAGAGGGAGAGAGAGAAGGAAGAGGGAGAGAGAGAAGGAAGAGGGAGAGAGAGAAGGGATACGGAGAGAGAGAAGGTAGATGTAGAGAGAAGGGAGATGGAGAAGAAGGAAGATGGAGAAGGGAGAGAGAGAGAGAGAGAGAGAGAGAGAGAGAGAGAGAGAGAGAGAGAGAGATGAGGGAGTGACAAGGAAAATGGAGAGAGAAGGGAGAGTGAGAGAGAAGGGAGAGGGAGAGAGGAGAGAGAAGGGAGAGAGAGAAGAGAGAGGGAGAGACAGAGAGAAGGAAGAGGGTGAGAGAGAAAGGAATGGTTGAGAGAGAGAAGGGAGAGGGAGAGGGAATGACGAGGGAGTTATAAGGGAGAGGGAGAGAGAAGGGAGGGGGAGAGAGAGAAGGGAGTGGAGAGAGAGAGAAGGGAGAGGGAGAGCGAAGGAAAGGGTAGGGGAAAGGAAAAGGGAGAGAATGGAGAGATAAGGAAAAGGGAGATAGCATGGAAAGGGAGAGAGACGGAAGAGGGAGAGAGAAGGAAGAGGGAGAGAGAAGGGATAGGGAGAGAGAAGGGAGAGAAAGGCAGAGGGATAGAGAAGGGAGTGAGAAAAGGGAGAGAGAAAGAAAAGGGAGAGAGAAGGGAAAAGGAGAGAGAAGGAAAATGGAGAGAGAAGGAAAAGGGAGAGAGAAGGAAAGGGAGAGGGAAGGAAAAGGGAGAGAGAATGGAGAGACAAGGGAGAGGGAGAGACAAGGAAAGGGAGAGAGAAGGGATAGGGAGAGAGAAGGGAGAGGGAGAGAGGAGGGGGTGACAAGGGAGAGAGGAGGGAGAGAGAAGGGAGAGGGAGAGAGAAGGAAAAGGGAGCGGAAAGGAAAAGGGAGAGAGAATGGAAAGGGAGAGAGAAGGAAGATGGAGAGAGAAGGAAGATGGAGAGAGAAGGAAGATGGAGAGAGAAGGAAGAGGGAGAGGGAAGGAAGAGGGAGAGGGAAGGAAGAGGGAGAGAGAATGGAGAGACAAGGGAGAGGTAGAAACAAGGCAGAGGGAGCGACAAGGGATAGGGAGAGAGAAGGAAGAGGGAGAGAGAAAAGGGATAGGGAGAGAGAGAAGGGATACGGAGAGAGAGAAGGGATACGGAGAGAGAGAAGGGATACGGAGAGAGAGAAGGTAGATGTAGAGAGAAGGGAGATGGAGAAAGAAGGAAGATGGAGAAGGGAGAGAGAGAGAAGGGAGAGAGAGAGAGAGAGGGAGAGAGAGAGAGTGATGAGGGAGTGACAAGGAAAAGGGAGAGAGAAGGGAGAGAGAAGGGAGAGGGAGAGAGGAGAGAGAGAAGGGAGAGAGAGAGAAGGGAGAGGGAGAGACAGAGAGAAGGAAGAGGGTGAGAGAGAAGGGAAAGGGAGAGAGAGAGAAGGGAGAGAGAGAAGGGAGAGGGAGAGAGAGAGGTAGAGGGAATGACGAGGGAGTTATAAGGGAGAGGGAGAGAGAAGGGAGGGGGAGAGAGAGAGAGAAGGGAGTGGAGAGAGAGAGAAGGGAGAGGGAGAGCGAAGGAAAGGGGAGGGGAAAGGAAAAGGGAGAGAATGGAGAGATAAGGAAAAGGGAGAGAGCATGGAGAGGGAGAGAGAAGGGAGAGGGAGAGAGGAGAGAGAGAAGGGAGAGTGAGAGAAGGGAGAGGGAGAGACAGAGAGAAGGAAGAGGGTGAGTGAGAAGGGAAAGGGAGAGAGAGAGAGAAGGGAGAGGGAGAGAGAGAGGTAGAGGGAATGACGAGGGAGTTATAAGGGAGAGGGAGAGAGAAGGGAGGGGGAGAGAGAGAGAGAAGGGAGTGGAGAGAGAGAGAGAAGGGAGAGGGAGAGCGAAGGAAAGGGGAGGGGAAAGGAAAAGGGAGAGAATGGAAAGATAAGGAAAAGGGAGAGAGCATGGAAAGGGAGAGAGAAGTAAGAGGGAGAGAGAAGGAAGAGGGAGAGAGAAGGTATAGGGAGAGAGAAGGGAGAGGGAGATAGAAGGGGGTGACAAGGGAGAGAGGAGGGAGAGAGAAGGGAGAGGGAGAGAGAAGGAAAAGGGAGGGAAAAGGAAAATGGAAAGAGAGAATGGAAAGGAAGAGAGAAGGAAGATGGAGAGAGAAGGAAGATGGAGAGAGAAGGAAGATGGAGAGAGAAGGAAGATGGGGAGAGAAGGAAGAGGGAGAGGGAAGGAAGAGGGAGAGAGAATGGAGAGACAAGGGAGAGGTAGAAACAAGGGAGAGGGAGCGACAAGGGATAGGGAGAGAGAAGGAAGAGGGAGAGAGAGAAGGGATAGGGAGAGAGAGAAGGAATAGGGAGAGAGAGAAGGGATAGGGAGAGAGAGAAGGTAGATGTAGAGAGAAGGGAGATGGAGAAAGAAGGAAGATGGAGAAGGGAGAGAGAGAGAAGGGAGAGAGAGAGAGTGATGAGGGAGTGACAAGGAAAAGGGATTGAGAAGGGAGAGGGAGAGAGAAGGTAGAGGGAGAGAGGAGAGAGAGAAGGGAGAGAGAGAAGGGAGAGGGAGAGGGAAGGAAGAGGGAGAGAGAAGGAAGAGGGAGAGAGAAGGAAGAGGGAGAGAGAAGGAAGAGGGAGAGAGAATGGAGAGACAAGGGAGAGGTAGAAACAAGGGAGAGGGAGCGACAAGGGATAGGGAGAGAGAAGGAAGAGGGAGAGAGAAGGAAGAGGGAGAGAGAGAAGGAAGAGGGAGAGAGAGAAGGAAGAGGGAGAGAGAGAAGGGATACGGAGAGAGAGAAGGTAGATGTAGAGAGAAGGGAGATGGAGAAGAAGGAAGATGGAGAAGGGAGAGAGAGAGAGAGAGAGAGAGAGAGATGAGGGAGTGACAAGGAAAATGGAGAGAGAAGGGAGAGTGAGAGAGAAGGGAGAGGGAGAGAGGAGAGAGAAGGGAGAGAGAGAAGAGAGAGGGAGAGACAGAGAGAAGGAAGAGGGTGAGAGAGAAAGGAATGGTTGAGAGAGAGAAGGGAGAGGGAGAGGGAATGACGAGGGAGTTATAAGGGAGAGGGAGAGAGAAGGGAGGGGGAGAGAGAGAAGGGAGTGGAGAGAGAGAGAAGGGAGTGGAGAGAGAGAGAAGGGAGAGGGAGAGCGAAGGAAAGGGTAGGGGAAAGGAAAAGGGAGAGAATGGAGAGATAAGGAAAAGGGAGATAGCATGGAAAGGGAGAGAGACGGAAGAGGGAGAGAGAAGGAAGAGGGAGAGAGAAGGGATAGGGAGAGAGAAGGGAGAGAAAGGCAGAGGGATAGAGAAGGGAGTGAGAAAAGGGAGAGAGAAAGAAAAGGGAGAGAGAAGGGAAAAGGAGAGAGAAGGAAAAGGGAGAGAGAAGGAAAAGGGAGAGAGAAGGAAAGGGAGAGCGAAGGAAGAGGGAGAGAGAAAAGGGAGAGAGAGAGAGAAGGGAGAGAAAGAGAGTGATGAGGGAGTGACAAGGAAAAGGGAGAGAGAAGGGAGAGGGAGAGAGAAGGGAGAGGGAGAGAGGAGAGAGAAAAGGGAGAGAGAGAGAAGGGAGAGGGAGAGAGAGAGGTAGAGGGAATGACGAGGGAGTTATAAGGGAGAGGGAGAGAGAAGGGAGGGGGAGAGAGAGAGAAGGGAGTGGAGAGAGAGAGAAGGGAGTGGAGAGAGAGAGAAGGGAGAGGGAGAGCGAAGGAAAGGGGAGGCAAGGAAAAGGGAGAGAATGGAGAGATAAGGAAAAGGGAGAGAGCATGGAAAGGGAGAGAGCATGGAAAGGGAGAGAGAAGTAAGAGGGAGAGAGAAGGAAGAGGGAGAGAGAAGGGATAGGGAGAGAGAATGGAGAGACAAGGGAGAGGGAGAGACAAGGAAAGGGAGAGAGAAGGGATAGGGAGAGAGAAGGGAGAGGGAGAGAGAAGGGGGTGACAAGGGAGAGAGGAGGGAGAGAGAAGGGAGAGGGAGAGAGAAGGAAAAGGGAGGGGAAAGGAAAAGGGAGAGAGAAGGAAGAGGGAGGGAGAAGGAAGATGGAGAGAGAAGGAAGATGGAGAGAGAAGGAAGATGGAGAGAGAAGGAAGATGGAGAGAGAAGGAAGATGGAGAGAGAAGGAAGAGGGAGAGAGAAGGAAGAGGGAGAGAGAAGGAAGAGGGAGAGAGAAGGAAGAGGGAGTGAGAAGGAAGAGGGAGAGAGAAGGAAGAGGGAGAGAGAATGGAGAGACAAGGGAGAGGTAGAAACAAGGGAGAGGGAGCGACAAGGGATAGGGAGAGAGAAGGAAGAGGGAGAGAGAGAAGGAAGAGGGAGAGAGAGAAGGAAGAGGGAGAGAGAGAAGGAAGAGGGAGAGAGAGAAGGGATACGGAGAGAGAGAAGGTAGATGTAGAGAGAAGGGAGATGGAGAAGAAGGAAGATGGAGAAGGGAGAGAGAGAGAGAGAGAGAGAGAGAGAGAGAGAGAGAGAGAGATGAGGGAGTGACAAGGAAAATGGAGAGAGAAGGGAGAGTGAGAGAGAAGGGAGAGGGAGAGAGGAGAGAGAAGGGAGAGAGAGAAGAGAGAGGGAGAGACAGAGAAGGAAGAGGGTGAGAGAGAAAGGAATGGTTGAGAGAGAGAAGGGAGAGGGAGAGGGAATGACGAGGGAGTTATAAGGGAGAGGGAGAGAGAAGGCAGGGGGAGAGAGAGAAGGGAGTGGAGAGAGAGAGAAGGGAGAGGGAGAGCGAAGGAAAGGGTAGGGGAAAGGAAAAGGGAGAGAATGGAGAGATAAGGAAAAGGGAGATAGCATGGAAAGGGAGAGAGACGGAAGAGGGAGAGAGAAGGAAGAGGGAGAGAGAAGGGATAGGGAGAGAGAAGGGAGAGAAAGGCAGAGGGATAGAGAAGGGAGTGAGAAAAGGGAGAGAGAAAGAAAAGGGAGAGAGAAGGGAAAAGGAGAGAGAAGGAAAAGGGAGAGAGAAGGAAAAGGGAGAGAGAAGGAAAGGGAGAGGGAAGGAAAAGGGAGAGAGAATGGAGAGACAAGGGAGAGGGAGAGACAAGGAAAGGGAGAGAGAAGGGATAGGGAGAGAGAAGGGAGAGGGAGAGAGGAGGGGGTGACAAGGGAGAGAGGAGGGAGAGAGAAGGGAGAGGGAGAGAGAAGGAAAAGGGAGCGGAAAGGAAAAGGGAGAGAGAATGGAAAGGGAGAGAGAAGGAAGATGGAGAGAGAAGGAAGATGGAGAGAGAAGGAAGATGGAGAGAGAAGGAAGAGGGAGAGGGAAGGAAGAGGGAGAGGGAAGGAAGAGGGAGAGAGAATGGAGAGACAAGGGAGAGGTAGAAACAAGGCAGAGGGAGCGACAAGGGATAGGGAGAGAGAAGGAAGAGGGAGAGAGAAAAGGGATAGGGAGAGAGAGAAGGGATACGGAGAGAGAGAAGGGATACGGAGAGAGAGAAGGGATACGGAGAGAGAGAAGGGATACGGAGAGAGAGAAGGTAGATGTAGAGAGAAGGGAGATGGAGAAAGAAGGAAGATGGAGAAGGGAGAGAGAGAGAAGGGAGAGAGAGAGAGAGAGAGGGAGAGAGAGAGAGTGATGAGGGAGTGACAAGGAAAAGGGAGAGAGAAGGGAGAGAGAAGGGAGAGGGAGAGAGGAGAGAGAGAAGGGAGAGAGAGAGAAGGGAGAGGGAGAGACAGAGAGAAGGAAGAGGGTGAGAGAGAAGGGAAAGGGAGAGAGAGAGAAGGGAGAGAGAGAAGGGAGAGGGAGAGAGAGAGGTAGAGGGAATGACGAGGGAGTTATAAGGGAGAGGGAGAGAGAAGGGAGGGGGAGAGAGAGAGAGAAGGGAGTGGAGAGAGAGAGAAGGGAGAGGGAGAGCGAAGGAAAGGGGAGGGGAAAGGAAAAGGGAGAGAATGGAGAGATAAGGAAAAGGGAGAGAGCATGGAGAGGGAGAGAGAAGGGAGAGGGAGAGAGGAGAGAGAGAAGGGAGAGTGAGAGAAGGGAGAGGGAGAGAGAGAGAGAAGGGAGAGGGAGAGAGAGAGGTAGAGGGAATGACGAGGGAGTTATAAGGGAGAGGGAGAGAGAAGGGAGGGGGAGAGAGAGAGAGAAGGGAGTGGAGAGAGAGAGAGAAGGGAGAGGGAGAGCGAAGGAAAGGGGAGGGGAAAGGAAAAGGGAGAGAATGGAAAGATAAGGAAAAGGGAGAGAGCATGGAAAGGGAGAGAGAAGTAAGAGGGAGAGAGAAGGAAGAGGGAGAGAGAAGGAAGAGGGAGAGAGAAGGTATAGGGAGAGAGAAGGGAGAGGGAGATAGAAGGGGGTGACAAGGGAGAGAGGAGGGAGAGAGAAGGGAGAGGGAGAGAGAAGGAAAAGGGAGGGAAAAGGAAAAGGGAGAGAGAATGGAAAGGGAGAGAGAAGGAAGATGGAGAGAGAAGGAAGATGGAGAGAGAAGGAAGATGGGGAGAGAAGGAAGAGGGAGAGGGAAGGAAGAGGGAGAGAGAATGGAGAGACAAGGGAGTGGTAGAAACAAGGGAGAGGGAGCGACAAGGGATAGGGAGAGAGAAGGAAGAGGGAGAGAGAGAAGGGATAGGGAGAGAGAGAAGGGATAGGGAGAGAGAGAAGGGATAGGGAGAGAGAGAAGGTAGATGTAGAGAGAAGGGAGATGGAGAAAGAAGGAAGATGGAGAAGGGAGAGAGAGAGAAGGGAGAGAGAGAGAGTGATGAGGGAGTGACAAGGAAAAGGGATTGAGAAGGGAGAGGGAGAGAGAAGGTAGAGGGAGAGAGGAGAGAGAGAAGGGAGAGAGAGAAGGGAGAGGGAGAGGGAAGGAAGAGGGAGAGAGAAGGAAGATTGAGAGAGAAGGAAGAGGGAGAGAGAAGGAAGAGGGAGAGAGAATGGAGAGACAAGGGAGAGGTAGAAACAAGGGAGAGGGAGCGACAAGGGATAGGGAGAGAGAAGGAAAAGGGAGAGAGAGAAGGGATAGGGAGAGAGAGAAGGGATAGGGAGAGAGAGAAGGGATACGGAGAGAGAGAAGGTAGATGTAGAGAGAAGGGAGATGGAGAAGAAGGAAGATGGAGAAGGGAGAGAGAGAGAGAGAAGAGAGAGAGAGAGAGAGAGAGAGAGAGAGAGATGAGGGAGTGACAAGGAAAATGGAGAGAGAAGGGAGAGTGAGAGAGAAGGGAGAGGGAGAAGAGGAGAGAGAAGGGAGAGAGAAGAGAGAGGGAGAGACAGAGAGAAGGAAGAGGGTGAGAGAGAAAGGAATGGTTGAGAGAGAGAAGGGAGAGGGAGAGGGAATGACGAGGGAGTTATAAGGGAGAGGGAGAGAGAAGGGAGGGGGAGAGAGAGAAGGGAGTGGAGAGAGAGAGAAGGGAGAGGGAGAGCGAAGGAAAGGGTAGGGGAAAGGAAAAGGGAGAGAATGGAGAGATAAGGAAAAGGGAGATAGCATGGAAAGGAGAGAGACGGAAGAAGGAGAGAGAAGGAAGAGGGAGAGAGAAGGATAGGGAGAGAGAAGGGAGAGAAAGGCAGAGGGATAGAGAAGGGAGTGAGAAAAGGGAGAGAGAAAGAAAAGGGAGAGAGAAGGGAAAAGGAGAGAGAAGGAAAAGGGAGAGAGAAGGAAAAGGGAGAGAGAAGGAAAGGGAGAGGGAAGGAAAAGGGAGAGAGAATGGAGAGACAAGGGAGAGGGAGAGACAAGGAAAGGGAGAGAGAAGGGATAGGGAGAGAGAAGGGAGAGGGAGAGAGGAGGGGGTGACAAGGGAGAGAGGAGGGAGAGAGAAGGGAGAGGGAGAGAGAAGGAAAAGGGAGAGCGGAAAGGAAAAGGGAGAGAGAATGGAAAGGGAGAGAGAAGGAAGATGGAGAGAGAAGGAAGATGGAGAGAGAAGGAAGATGGAGAGAGAAGGAAGAGGGAGAGAGAATGGAGAGACAAGGGAGAGGTAGAAACAAGGCAGAGGGAGCGACAAGGGATAGGGAGAGAGAAGGAAGAGGGAGAGAGAAAAGGGATAGGGAGAGAGAGAAGGGATACGGAGAGAGAGAAGGGATACGGAGAGAGAGAAGGGATACGGAGAGAGAGAAGGTAGATGTAGAGAGAAGGGAGATGGAGAAAGAAGGAAGATGGAGAAGGGAGAGAGAGAAGGGAGAGGGAGAGAGAGAGGTAGAGGGAATGACGAGGGAGTTATAAGGGAGAGGGAGAGAGAAGGGAGGGGGAGAGAGAGAGAGAAGGGAGTGGAGAGAGAGAGAAGGGAGAGGGAGAGCGAAGGAAAGGGGAGGGGAAAGGAAAAGGGAGAGAATGGAGAGATAAGGAAAAGGGAGAGAGCATGGAGAGGGAGAGAGAAGGGAGAGGGAGAGAGGAGAGAGAGAAGGGAGAGTGAGAGAAGGGAGAGGGAGAGACAGAGAGAAGGAAGAGGGTGAGAGAGAAGGGAAAGGGAGAGAGAGAGAGAAGGAGAGTGGAGAGAGAGAAGGGATAGGGAGAGAGAGAAGTGATAGGGAGAGAGAGAAGGGATACGGAGAGAGAGAAGGTAGATGTAGAGAGAAGGGAGATGGAGAAAGAAGGAAGATGGAGAAGGGAGAGAGAGAGAGGGAGAGAGAGAGAGTGATGAGGGAGTGACAAGGAAAAGGGAGAGAGAAGGGAGAGGGAGAGAGAAGGGAGAGGGAGAGAGGAGAGAGAGAAGGGAGAGAGAGAAGGGAGAGGGAGAGGGAGAGAGAAGGAAGAGGGTGAGAGAGAAGGGAAAGGGAGAGAGAGAAGGGAGAGGGAATGACGAGGGAGTTATAAGGGAGAGGGAGAGAGAAGGGTTAGGGTTAGGGTTAGGGTTAGGGTTAGGGTTAGGGTTAGGGTTAGGGTTAGGGTTAGGGTTAGGGTTAGGGTTAGGGTTAGGGTTAGGGTTAGGGTTAGGGTTAGGGTTAGGGTTAGGGTTAGGGTTAGGGTTAGGGTTAGGGTTAGGGTTAGGGTTAGGGTTAGGGTTAGGGTTAGGGTTAGGGTTAGGGTTAGGGTTAGGGTTAGGGTTAGGGTTAGGGTTAGGGTTAGGGTTAGGGTTAGGGTTAGGGTTAGGGTTAGGGTTAGGGTTAGGGTTAGGGTTAGGGTTAGGGTTAGGGTTAGGGTTAGGGTTAGGGTTAGGGTTAGGGTTAGGGTTAGGGTTAGGGTTAGGGTTAGGGTTAGGGTTAGGGTTAGGGTTAGGGTTAGGGTTAGGGTTAGGGTTAGGGTTAGGGTTAGGGTTATAGGGGAATACGAAAATTTAGGTATGTGACTCATTTGGGTACTAACCAATCAGAGAAGAGTTAGGGTTGAAAGTTAGGGTTGAAAGTTAGGGTTGAAAGTTAGGGTTGACACTTAGGATTATTTTTCTATTTTTGTTTGGCCCAGGGTTATATGGGAATACGAAAATTTAGGTATGTGACTCATTTGGGTACTAACCAATCAGAGAAGAGTTAGGGTTGAAAGTTAGGGTTGAAAGTTAGGGTTGAAAGTTAGGGTTGACACTTAGGATTATTTTTCTATTTTTGTTTGGCCCAGGGTTATAGGGGAATACGAAAATTTAGGTATGTGACTCATTTGGGTACTAACCAATCAGAGAAGAGTTAGGGTTGAAAGTTAGGGTTGAAAGTTAGGGTTGAAAGTTAGGGTTGAAAGTTAGGGTTGAAAGTTAGGGTTGACACTTAGGATTATTTTTCTATTTTTGTTTGGCCCAGGGTTATAGGGGAATACGAAAATTTAGGTATGTGACTCATTTGGGTACTAACCAATCAGAGAAGAGTTAGGGTTGAAAGTTAGGGTTGAAAGTTAGGGTTGAAAGTTAGGGTTGACACTTAGGATTATTTTTCTATTTTTGTTTGGCCCAGGGTTATAGGGGAATACGAAAATTTAGGTATGTGACTCATTTGGGTACTAACCAATCAGAGAAGAGTTAGGGTTGAAAGTTAGGGTTGAAAGTTAGGGTTGAAAGTTAGGGTTGAAAGTTAGGATTATTTTTCTATTTTTGTTTGGCCCAGGGTTATAGGGGAATACGAAAATTTAGGTATGTGACTCATTTGGGTACTAACCAATCAGAGAAGAGTTAGGGTTGAAAGTTAGGGTTGAAAGTTAGGGTTGAAAGTTAGGGTTGAAAGTTAGGGTTGACACTTAGGATTATTTTTCTATTTTTGTTTGGCCCAGGGTTATAGGGGAATACGAAAATTTAGGTATGTGACTCATTTGGGTACTAACCAATCAGAGAAGAGTTAGGGTTGAAAGTTAGGGTTGAAAGTTAGGGTTGACACTTAGGATTATTTTTCTATTTTTGTTTGGCCCAGGGTTATAGGGGAATACGAAAATTTAGGTATGTGACTCATTTGGGTACTAACCAATTAGAGAAGAGTTAGGGTTGAAAGTTAGGGTTGAAAGTTAGGGTTGAAAGTTAGGGTTGAAAGTTAGGGTTGACACTTAGGATTATTTTTCTATTTTTGTTTGGCCCAGGGTTATAGGGGAATACGAAAATTTAGGTATGTGACTCATTTGGGTACTAACCAATCAGAGAAGAGTTAGGGTTGAAAGTTAGGGTTGAAAGTTAGGGTTGAAAGTTAGGGTTGAAAGTTAGGGTTGAAAGTTAGGGTTATTTTTCTATTTTTGTTTGGCCCAGGGTTATAGGGGAATACGAAAATTTAGGTATGTGACTCATTTGGGTACTAACCAATCAGAGAAGAGTTAGGGTTGAAAGTTAGGGTTGAAAGTTAGGGTTGAAAGTTAGGGTTGACACTTAGGATTATTTTTCTATTTTTGTTTGGCCCAGGGTTATAGGGGAATACGAAAATTTAGGTATGTGACTCATTTGGGTACTAACCAATCAGAGAAGAGTTAGGGTTGAAAGTTAGGGTTGAAAGTTAGGGTTGACACTTAGGATTATTTTTCTATTTTTGTTTGGCCCAGGGTTATAGGGGAATACGAAAATTTAGGTATGTGACTCATTTGGGTACTAACCAATCAGAGAAGAGTTAGGGTTGAGAGTTAGGGTTGAAAGTTAGGGTTGAAAGTTAGGGTTGACACTTAGGATTATTTTTCTATTTTTGTTTGGCCCAGGGTTATAGGGGAATACGAAAATTTAGGTATGTGACTCATTTGGGTACTAACCAATCAGAGAAGAGTTAGGGTTGAAAGTTAGGGTTGAAAGTTAGGGTTGACACTTAGGATTATTTTTCTATTTTTGTTTGGCCCAGGGTTATAGGGGAATACGAAAATTTAGGTATGTGACTCATTTGGGTACTAACCAATCAGAGAAGAGTTAGGGTTGAAAGTTAGGGTTGAAAGTTAGGGTTGAAAGTTAGGGTTGACACTTAGGATTATTTTTCTATTTTTGTTTGGCCCAGGGTTATAGGGGAATACGAAAATTTAGGTATGTGACTCATTTGGGTACTAACCAATCAGAGAAGAGTTAGGGTTGAAAGTTAGGGTTGAAAGTTAGGGTTGAAAGTTAGGGTTGAAAGTTAGGATTATTTTTCTATTTTTGTTTGGCCCAGGGTTATAGGGGAATACGAAAATTTAGGTATGTGACTCATTTGGGTACTAACCAATCAGAGAAGAGTTAGGGTTGAAAGTTAGGGTTGAAAGTTAGGGTTGAAAGTTAGGGTTGAAAGTTAGGGTTGACACTTAGGATTATTTTTCTATTTTTGTTTGGCCCAGGGTTATAGGGGAATACGAAAATTTAGGTATGTGACTCATTTGGGTACTAACCAATCAGAGAAGAGTTAGGGTTGAAAGTTAGGGTTGAAAGTTAGGGTTGACACTTAGGATTATTTTTCTATTTTTGTTTGGCCCAGGGTTATAGGGGAATACGAAAATTTAGGTATGTGACTCATTTGGGTACTAACCAATCAGAGAAGAGTTAGGGTTGAAAGTTAGGGTTGAAAGTTAGGGTTGAAAGTTAGGGTTGAAAGTTAGGGTTGAAAGTTAGGGTTGAAAGTTAGGGTTGACACTTAGGATTATTTTTCTATTTTTGTTTGGCCCAGGGTTATAGGGGAATACGAAAATTTAGGTATGTGACTCATTTGGGTACTAACCAATCAGAGAAGAGTTAGGGTTGAAAGTTAGGGTTGAAAGTTAGGGTTGAAAGTTAGGGTTGAAAGTTAGGGTTATTTTTCTATTTTTGTTTGGCCCAGGGTTATAGGGGAATACGAAAATTTAGGTATGTGACTCATTTGGGTACTAACCAATCAGAGAAGAGTTAGGGTTGAAAGTTAGGGTTGAAAGTTAGGGTTGAAAGTTAGGGTTGACACTTAGGATTATTTTTCTATTTTTGTTTGGCCCAGGGTTATAGGGGAATACGAAAATTTAGGTATGTGACTCATTTGGGTACTAACCAATCAGAGAAGAGTTAGGGTTGAAAGTTAGGGTTGAAAGTTAGGGTTGAAAGTTAGGGTTGAAAGTTAGGGTTGAAAGTTAGGGTTATTTTTCTATTTTTGTTTGGCCCAGGGTTATAGGGGAATACGAAAATTTAGGTATGTGACTCATTTGGGTACTAACCAATCAGAGAAGAGTTAGGGTTGAAAGTTAGGGTTGAAAGTTAGGGTTGAAAGTTAGGGTTGACACTTAGGATTATTTTTCTATTTTTGTTTGGCCCAGGGTTATAGGGGAATACGAAAATTTAGGTATGTGACTCATTTGGGTACTAACCAATCAGAGAAGAGTTAGGGTTGAAAGTTAGGGTTGAAAGTTAGGGTTGACACTTAGGATTATTTTTCTATTTTTGTTTGGCCCAGGGTTATAGGGGAATACGAAAATTTAGGTATGTGACTCATTTGGGTACTAACCAATCAGAGAAGAGTTAGGGTTGAGAGTTAGGGTTGAAAGTTAGGGTTGAAAGTTAGGGTTGACACTTAGGATTATTTTTCTATTTTTGTTTGGCCCAGGGTTATAGGGGAATACGAAAATTTAGGTATGTGACTCATTTGGGTACTAACCAATCAGAGAAGAGTTAGGGTTGAAAGTTAGGGTTGAAAGTTAGGGTTGACACTTAGGATTATTTTTCTATTTTTGTTTGGCCCAGGGTTATAGGGGAATACGAAAATTTAGGTATGTGACTCATTTGGGTACTAACCAATCAGAGAAGAGTTAGGGTTGAAAGTTAGGGTTGAAAGTTAGGGTTGAAAGTTAGGGTTGACACTTAGGATTATTTTTCTATTTTTGTTTGGCCCAGGGTTATTGGGGAATACGAAAATTTAGGTATGTGACTCATTTGGGTACTAACCAATCAGAGAAGAGTTAGGGTTGAAAGTTAGGGTTGAAAGTTAGGGTTGAAAGTTAGGGTTGAAAGTTAGGATTATTTTTCTATTTTTGTTTGGCCCAGGGTTATAGGGGAATACGAAAATTTAGGTATGTGACTCATTTGGGTACTAACCAATCAGAGAAGAGTTAGGGTTGAAAGTTAGGGTTGAAAGTTAGGGTTGAAAGTTAGGGTTGAAAGTTAGGGTTGACACTTAGGATTATTTTTCTATTTTTGTTTGGCCCAGGGTTATAGGGGAATACGAAAATTTAGGTATGTGACTCATTTGGGTACTAACCAATCAGAGAAGAGTTAGGGTTGAAAGTTAGGGTTGAAAGTTAGGGTTGACACTTAGGATTATTTTTCTATTTTTGTTTGGCCCAGGGTTATAGGGGAATACGAAAATTTAGGTATGTGACTCATTTGGGTACTAACCAATCAGAGAAGAGTTAGGGTTGAAAGTTAGGGTTGAAAGTTAGGGTTGAAAGTTAGGGTTGACACTTAGGATTATTTTTCTATTTTTGTTTGGCCCAGGGTTATAGGGGAATACGAAAATTTAGGTATGTGACTCATTTGGGTACTAACCAATCAGAGAAGAGTTAGGGTTGAAAGTTAGGGTTGAAAGTTAGGGTTGAAAGTTAGGGTTGAAAGTTAGGGTTGAAAGTTAGGGTTATTTTTCTATTTTTGTTTGGCCCAGGGTTATAGGGGAATACGAAAATTTAGGTATGTGACTCATTTGGGTACTAACCAATCAGAGAAGAGTTAGGGTTGAAAGTTAGGGTTGAAAGTTAGGGTTGACACTTAGGATTATTTTTCTATTTTTGTTTGGCCCAGGGTTATAGGGGAATACGAAAATTTAGGTATGTGACTCATTTGGGTACTAACCAATCAGAGAAGAGTTAGGGTTGAAAGTTAGGGTTGAAAGTTAGGGTTGACACTTAGGATTATTTTTCTATTTTTGTTTGGCCCAGGGTTATAGGGGAATACGAAAATTTAGGTATGTGACTCATTTGGGTACTAACCAATCAGAGAAGAGTTAGGGTTGAGAGTTAGGGTTGAAAGTTAGGGTTGAAAGTTAGGGTTGACACTTAGGATTATTTTTCTATTTTTGTTTGGCCCAGGGTTATAGGGGAATACGAAAATTTAGGTATGTGACTCATTTGGGTACTAACCAATCAGAGAAGAGTTAGGGTTGAAAGTTAGGGTTGAAAGTTAGGGTTGACACTTAGGATTATTTTTCTATTTTTGTTTGGCCCAGGGTTATAGGGGAATACGAAAATTTAGGTATGTGACTCATTTGGGTACTAACCAATCAGAGAAGAGTTAGGGTTGAAAGTTAGGGTTGAAAGTTAGGGTTGACACTTAGGATTATTTTTCTATTTTTGTTTGGCCCAGGGTTATAGGGGAATACGAAAATTTAGGTATGTGACTCATTTGGGTACTAACCAATCAGAGAAGAGTTAGGGTTGAAAGTTAGGGTTGAAAGTTAGGGTTGAAAGTTAGGGTTGAAAGTTAGGATTATTTTTCTATTTTTGTTTGGCCCAGGGTTATAGGGGAATACGAAAATTTAGGTATGTGACTCATTTGGGTACTAACCAATCAGAGAAGAGTTAGGGTTGAAAGTTAGGGTTGAAAGTTAGGGTTGAAAGTTAGGGTTGAAAGTTAGGGTTGACACTTAGGATTATTTTTCTATTTTTGTTTGGCCCAGGGTTATAGGGGAATACGAAAATTTAGGTATGTGACTCATTTGGGTACTAACCAATCAGAGAAGAGTTAGGGTTGAAAGTTAGGGTTGAAAGTTAGGGTTGACACTTAGGATTATTTTTCTATTTTTGTTTGGCCCAGGGTTATAGGGGAATACGAAAATTTAGGTATGTGACTCATTTGGGTACTAACCAATCAGAGAAGAGTTAGGGTTGAAAGTTAGGGTTGAAAGTTAGGGTTGAAAGTTAGGGTTGACACTTAGGATTATTTTTCTATTTTTGTTTGGCCCAGGGTTATAGGGGAATACGAAAATTTAGGTATGTGACTCATTTGGGTACTAACCAATCAGAGAAGAGTTAGGGTTGAAAGTTAGGGTTGAAAGTTAGGGTTGAAAGTTAGGGTTGAAAGTTAGGGTTGAAAGTTAGGATTATTTTTCTATTTTTGTTTGGCCCAGGGTTATAGGGGAATACGAAAATTTAGGTATGTGACTCATTTGGGTACTAACCAATCAGAGAAGAGTTAGGGTTGAAAGTTAGGGTTGAAAGTTAGGGTTGAAAGTTAGGGTTGACACTTAGGATTATTTTTCTATTTTTGTTTGGCCCAGGGTTATAGGGGAATACGAAAATTTAGGTATGTGACTCATTTGGGTACTAACCAATCAGAGAAGAGTTAGGGTTGAAAGTTAGGGTTGAAAGTTAGGGTTGACACTTAGGATTATTTTTCTATTTTTGTTTGGCCCAGGGTTATAGGGGAATACGAAAATTTAGGTATGTGACTCATTTGGGTACTAACCAATCAGAGAAGAGTTAGGGTTGAAAGTTAGGGTTGAAAGTTAGGGTTGAAAGTTAGGGTTGACACTTAGGATTATTTTTCTATTTTTGTTTGGCCCAGGGTTATAGGGGAATACGAAAATTTAGGTATGTGACTCATTTGGGTACTAACCAATCAGAGAAGAGTTAGGGTTGAAAGTTAGGGTTGAAAGTTAGGGTTGAAAGTTAGGGTTGAAAGTTAGGATTATTTTTCTATTTTTGTTTGGCCCAGGGTTATAGGGGAATACGAAAATTTAGGTATGTGACTCATTTGGGTACTAACCAATCAGAGAAGAGTTAGGGTTGAAAGTTAGGGTTGAAAGTTAGGGTTGAAAGTTAGGGTTGAAAGTTAGGGTTGACACTTAGGATTATTTTTCTATTTTTGTTTGGCCCAGGGTTATAGGGGAATACGAAAATTTAGGTATGTGACTCATTTGGGTACTAACCAATCAGAGAAGAGTTAGGGTTGAAAGTTAGGGTTGAAAGTTAGGGTTGACACTTAGGATTATTTTTCTATTTTTGTTTGGCCCAGGGTTATAGGGGAATACGAAAATTTAGGTATGTGACTCATTTGGGTACTAACCAATCAGAGAAGAGTTAGGGTTGAAAGTTAGGGTTGAAAGTTAGGGTTGAAAGTTAGGGTTGAAAGTTAGGGTTGAAAGTTAGGGTTGAAAGTTAGGGTTGAAAGTTAGGGTTGACACTTAGGATTATTTTTCTATTTTTGTTTGGCCCAGGGTTATAGGGGAATACGAAAATTTAGGTATGTGACTCATTTGGGTACTAACCAATCAGAGAAGAGTTAGGGTTGAAAGTTAGGGTTGAAAGTTAGGGTTGAAAGTTAGGGTTGACACTTAGGATTATTTTTCTATTTTTGTTTGGCCCAGGGTTATAGGGGAATACGAAAATTTAGGTATGTGACTCATTTGGGTACTAACCAATCAGAGAAGCGTTAGGGTTGAAAGTTAGGGTTGAAAGTTAGGGTTGAAAGTTAGGGTTGAAAGTTAGGGTTGAAAGTTAGGGTTGACACTTAGGATTATTTTTCTATTTTTGTTTGGCCCAGGGTTATAGGGGAATACGAAAATTTAGGTATGTGACTCATTTGGGTACTAACCAATCAGAGAAGAGTTAGGGTTGAAAGTTAGGGTTGAAAGTTAGGGTTGAAAGTTAGGGTTGACACTTAGGATTATTTTTCTATTTTTGTTTGGCCCAGGGTTATATGGGAATACGAAAATTTAGGTATGTGACTCATTTGGGTACTAACCAATCAGAGAAGAGTTAGGGTTGAAAGTTAGGGTTGAAAGTTAGGGTTGAAAGTTAGGGTTGACACTTAGGATTATTTTTCTATTTTTGTTTGGCCCAGGGTTATAGGGGAATACGAAAATTTAGGTATGTGACTCATTTGGGTACTAACCAATCAGAGAAGAGTTAGGGTTGAAAGTTAGGGTTGAAAGTTAGGGTTGAAAGTTAGGGTTGAAAGTTAGGGTTGAAAGTTAGGGTTGACACTTAGGATTATTTTTCTATTTTTGTTTGGCCCAGGGTTATAGGGGAATACGAAAATTTAGGTATGTGACTCATTTGGGTACTAACCAATCAGAGAAGAGTTAGGGTTGAAAGTTAGGGTTGAAAGTTAGGGTTGAAAGTTAGGGTTGACACTTAGGATTATTTTTCTATTTTTGTTTGGCCCAGGGTTATAGGGGAATACGAAAATTTAGGTATGTGACTCATTTGGGTACTAACCAATCAGAGAAGAGTTAGGGTTGAAAGTTAGGGTTGAAAGTTAGGGTTGAAAGTTAGGGTTGAAAGTTAGGATTATTTTTCTATTTTTGTTTGGCCCAGGGTTATAGGGGAATACGAAAATTTAGGTATGTGACTCATTTGGGTACTAACCAATCAGAGAAGAGTTAGGGTTGAAAGTTAGGGTTGAAAGTTAGGGTTGAAAGTTAGGGTTGAAAGTTAGGGTTGACACTTAGGATTATTTTTCTATTTTTGTTTGGCCCAGGGTTATAGGGGAATACGAAAATTTAGGTATGTGACTCATTTGGGTACTAACCAATCAGAGAAGAGTTAGGGTTGAAAGTTAGGGTTGAAAGTTAGGGTTGACACTTAGGATTATTTTTCTATTTTTGTTTGGCCCAGGGTTATAGGGGAATACGAAAATTTAGGTATGTGACTCATTTGGGTACTAACCAATTAGAGAAGAGTTAGGGTTGAAAGTTAGGGTTGAAAGTTAGGGTTGAAAGTTAGGGTTGAAAGTTAGGGTTGACACTTAGGATTATTTTTCTATTTTTGTTTGGCCCAGGGTTATAGGGGAATACGAAAATTTAGGTATGTGACTCATTTGGGTACTAACCAATCAGAGAAGAGTTAGGGTTGAAAGTTAGGGTTGAAAGTTAGGGTTGAAAGTTAGGGTTGAAAGTTAGGGTTGAAAGTTAGGGTTATTTTTCTATTTTTGTTTGGCCCAGGGTTATAGGGGAATACGAAAATTTAGGTATGTGACTCATTTGGGTACTAACCAATCAGAGAAGAGTTAGGGTTGAAAGTTAGGGTTGAAAGTTAGGGTTGAAAGTTAGGGTTGACACTTAGGATTATTTTTCTATTTTTGTTTGGCCCAGGGTTATAGGGGAATACGAAAATTTAGGTATGTGACTCATTTGGGTACTAACCAATCAGAGAAGAGTTAGGGTTGAAAGTTAGGGTTGAAAGTTAGGGTTGACACTTAGGATTATTTTTCTATTTTTGTTTGGCCCAGGGTTATAGGGGAATACGAAAATTTAGGTATGTGACTCATTTGGGTACTAACCAATCAGAGAAGAGTTAGGGTTGAGAGTTAGGGTTGAAAGTTAGGGTTGAAAGTTAGGGTTGACACTTAGGATTATTTTTCTATTTTTGTTTGGCCCAGGGTTATAGGGGAATACGAAAATTTAGTATGTGACTCATTTGGGTACTAACCAATCAGAGAAGAGTTAGGGTTGAAAGTTAGGGTTGAAAGTTAGGGTTGACACTTAGGATTATTTTTCTATTTTTGTTTGGCCCAGGGTTATAGGGGAATACGAAAATTTAGGTATGTGACTCATTTGGGTACTAACCAATCAGAGAAGAGTTAGGGTTGAAAGTTAGGGTTGAAAGTTAGGGTTGAAAGTTAGGGTTGACACTTAGGATTATTTTTCTATTTTTGTTTGGCCCAGGGTTATAGGGGAATACGAAAATTTAGGTATGTGACTCATTTGGGTACTAACCAATCAGAGAAGAGTTAGGGTTGAAAGTTAGGGTTGAAAGTAGGGTTGAAAGTTAGGGTTGAACGTTAGGATTATTTTTCTATTTTTGTTGGCCCAGGGTTATAGGGGAATACGAAAATTTAGGTATGTGACTCATTTGGGTACTAACCAATCAGAGAAGAGTTAGGGTTGAAAGTTAGGGTTGGAAAGTTAGGGTTGACACTTAGGATTATTTTTCTATTTTTGTTTGGCCCAGGGTTATAGGGGAATACGAAAATTTAGGTATGTGACTCATTTGGGTACTAACCAATTCAGAGAAGAGTTAGGGTTTGAAAGTTAGGGTTGAAAGTTAGGGTTGAAAGTTAGGGTTGAAAGTTAGGGTTGAAAGTTAGGGTGAAAGTAGGGTGACACTTAGGATTATTTTCTATTTTTGTTTGGCCCAGGGTTATAGGGGAATACGAAAATTTAGGTATGTGACTCATTTGGGTACTAACCAATCAGAGAAGAGTTAGGGTTGAAGTTAGGGTTGAAAGTAGGGTTGAAAGTTAGGGTTGAAACTTAGGGTTATTTTTCTATTTTTGTTTGGCCCAGGGTTATAGGGGAATACGAAAATTTAGGTATGTGACTCATTTGGGTACTAACCAATCAGAGAAGAGTTAGGGTTGAAAGTTAGGGTTGAAAGTTAGGGTTGAAAGTTAGGGTTGACACTTAGGATTATTTTTCTATTTTGTTTGGCCCAGGGTTATAGGGGAATACGAAAATTTAGGTATGTGACTCATTTGGGTACTAACCAATCAGAGAAGAGTTAGGGTTGAAAGTTAGGGTTGAAAGTTAGGGTTGAAAGTTAGGGTTGAAAGTTAGGGTTGAAAGTTAGGGTTATTTTCTATTTTTTGTTTGGCCCAGGGGTTATAGGGGGAATACGAAAATTTAGGTATGTGACTCATTTGGGTACTAACCAATCAGAGAAGAGTTAGGGTTGAAAGTTAGGGTTGAAAGTTAGGGTTGAAAGTTAGGGTTGACACTTAGGATTATTTTTCTATTTTTGTTTGGCCCAGGGTTATAGGGGAATACGAAAATTTAGGTATGTGACTCATTTGGGTACTAACCAATCAGAGAAGAGTTAGGGTTGAAAGTTAGGGTTGAAAGTTAGGGTTGACACTTAGGATTATTTTTCTATTTTTGTTTGGCCCAGGGTTATAGGGGAATACGAAAATTTAGGTATGTGACTCATTTGGGTACTAACCAATCAGAGAAGAGTTAGGGTTGAGAGTTAGGGTGAAAGTTAGGGTTGAAAGTTAGGGTTGACACTTAGGATTATTTTTCTATTTTTGTTTGGCCCAGGGTTATAGGGGAATACGAAAATTTAGGTATGTGACTCATTTGGGTACTAACCAATCAGAGAGAGTTAGGGGTAGGGTTGAAAGTTAGGGTTGAAAGTTAGGGTTGACACTTAGGATTATTTTTCTATTTTTGTTTGGCCCAGGGTTATAGGGGAATACGAAAATTTAGGTATGTGACTCATTTGGGTTACTAACCAATCAGAGAAGAGTTAGGGTTGAAAGTTAGGGTTGAAAGTTAGGGTTGAAAGTAGGGTTGACACTTAGGATTATTTTTCTATTATTGTTTGGACCAGGGTTATTGGGGAATACGAAAAGTTTAGGTATGTGACTCATTTGGGTACTAACCAATCAGAGAAGAGTTAGGGTTGAAAGTTAGGGTTGAAAGTTAGGGTTGAAAGTTAGGGTTGAAAGTTAGGATTATTTTTCTATTTTTGTTTGGCCCAGGGTTATAGGGGAATACGAAAATTTAGGTATGTGACTCATTTGGGTACTAACCAATCAGAGAAGAGTTAGGGTTGAAAGTTAGGGTTGAAAGTTAGGGTTGAAAGTTAGGGTTGAAAGTTAGGGTTGACACTTAGGATTATTTTTCTATTTTTGTTTGGCCCAGGGTTATAGGGGAATACGAAAATTTAGGTATGTGACTCATTTGGGTACTAACCAATCAGAGAAGAGTTAGGGTTGAAAGTTAGGGTTGAAAGTTAGGGTTGACACTTAGGATTATTTTTCTATTTTTGTTTGGCCCAGGGTTATAGGGGAATACGAAAATTTAGGTATGTGACTCATTTGGGTACTAACCAATCAGAGAAGAGTTAGGGTTGAAAGTTAGGGTTGAAAGTTAGGGTTGAAAGTTAGGGTTGACACTTAGGATTATTTTTCTATTTTTGTTTGGCCCAGGGTTATAGGGGAATACGAAAATTTAGGTATGTGACTCATTTGGGTACTAACCAATCAGAGAAGAGTTAGGGTTGAAAGTTAGGGTTGAAAGTTAGGGTTGAAAGTTAGGGTTGAAAGTTAGGGTTGAAAGTTAGGGTTATTTTTCTATTTTTGTTTGGCCCAGGGTTATAGGGGAATACGAAAATTTAGGTATGTGACTCATTTGGGTACTAACCAATCAGAGAAGAGTTAGGGTTGAAAGTTAGGGTTGAAAGTTAGGGTTGACACTTAGGATTATTTTTCTATTTTTGTTTGGCCCAGGGTTATAGGGGAATACGAAAATTTAGGTATGTGACTCATTTGGGTACTAACCAATCAGAGAAGAGTTAGGGTTGAAAGTTAGGGTTGAAAGTTAGGGTTGACACTTAGGATTATTTTTCTATTTTTGTTTGGCCCAGGGTTATAGGGGAATACGAAAATTTAGGTATGTGACTCATTTGGGTACTAACCAATCAGAGAAGAGTTAGGGTTGAGAGTTAGGGTTGAAAGTTAGGGTTGAAAGTTAGGGTTGACACTTAGGATTATTTTTCTATTTTTGTTTGGCCCAGGGTTATAGGGGAATACGAAAATTTAGGTATGTGACTCATTTGGGTACTAACCAATCAGAGAAGAGTTAGGGTTGAAAGTTAGGGTTGAAAGTTAGGGTTGACACTTAGGATTATTTTTCTATTTTTGTTTGGCCCAGGGTTATAGGGGAATACGAAAATTTAGGTATGTGACTCATTTGGGTACTAACCAATCAGAGAAGAGTTAGGGTTGAAAGTTAGGGTTGAAAGTTAGGGTTGACACTTAGGATTATTTTTCTATTTTTGTTTGGCCCAGGGTTATAGGGGAATACGAAAATTTAGGTATGTGACTCATTTGGGTACTAACCAATCAGAGAAGAGTTAGGGTTGAAAGTTAGGGTTGAAAGTTAGGGTTGAAAGTTAGGGTTGAAAGTTAGGATTATTTTTCTATTTTTGTTTGGCCCAGGGTTATAGGGGAATACGAAAATTTAGGTATGTGACTCATTTGGGTACTAACCAATCAGAGAAGAGTTAGGGTTGAAAGTTAGGGTTGAAAGTTAGGGTTGAAAGTTAGGGTTGAAAGTTAGGGTTGAAAGTTAGGGTTGACACTTAGGATTATTTTTCTATTTTTGTTTGGCCCAGGGTTATAGGGGAATACGAAAATTTAGGTATGTGACTCATTTGGGTACTAACCAATCAGAGAAGAGTTAGGGTTGAAAGTTAGGGTTGAAAGTTAGGGTTGACACTTAGGATTATTTTTCTATTTTTGTTTGGCCCAGGGTTATAGGGGAATACGAAAATTTAGGTATGTGACTCATTTGGGTACTAACCAATCAGAGAAGAGTTAGGGTTGAAAGTTAGGGTTGAAAGTTAGGGTTGAAAGTTAGGGTTGACACTTAGGATTATTTTTCTATTTTTGTTTGGCCCAGGGTTATAGGGGAATACGAAAATTTAGGTATGTGACTCATTTGGGTACTAACCAATCAGAGAAGAGTTAGGGTTGAAAGTTAGGGTTGAAAGTTAGGGTTGAAAGTTAGGGTTGAAAGTTAGGGTTGAAAGTTAGGGTTATTTTTCTATTTTTGTTTGGCCCAGGGTTATAGGGGAATACGAAAATTTAGGTATGTGACTCATTTGGGTACTAACCAATCAGAGAAGAGTTAGGGTTGAAAGTTAGGGTTGAAAGTTAGGGTTGAAAGTTAGGGTTGACACTTAGGATTATTTTTCTATTTTTGTTTGGCCCAGGGTTATAGGGGAATACGAAAATTTAGGTATGTGACTCATTTGGGTACTAACCAATCAGAGAAGAGTTAGGGTTGAAAGTTAGGGTTGAAAGTTAGGGTTGACACTTAGGATTATTTTTCTATTTTTGTTTGGCCCAGGGTTATAGGGGAATACGAAAATTTAGGTATGTGACTCATTTGGGTACTAACCAATCAGAGAAGAGTTAGGGTTGAGAGTTAGGGTTGAAAGTTAGGGTTGAAAGTTAGGGTTGACACTTAGGATTATTTTTCTATTTTTGTTTGGCCCAGGGTTATAGGGGAATACGAAAATTTAGGTATGTGACTCATTTGGGTACTAACCAATCAGAGAAGAGTTAGGGTTGAAAGTTAGGGTTGAAAGTTAGGGTTGACACTTAGGATTATTTTTCTATTTTTGTTTGGCCCAGGGTTATAGGGGAATACGAAAATTTAGGTATGTGACTCATTTGGGTACTAACCAATCAGAGAAGAGTTAGGGTTGAAAGTTAGGGTTGAAAGTTAGGGTTGACACTTAGGATTATTTTTCTATTTTTGTTTGGCCCAGGGTTATAGGGGAATACGAAAATTTAGGTATGTGACTCATTTGGGTACTAACCAATCAGAGAAGAGTTAGGGTTGAAAGTTAGGGTTGAAAGTTAGGGTTGACACTTAGGATTATTTTTCTATTTTTGTTTGGCCCAGGGTTATAGGGGAATACGAAAATTTAGGTATGTGACTCATTTGGGTACTAACCAATCAGAGAAGAGTTAGGGTTGAAAGTTAGGGTTGAAAGTTAGGGTTGAAAGTTAGGGTTGAAAGTTAGGATTATTTTTCTATTTTTGTTTGGCCCAGGGTTATAGGGGAATACGAAAATTTAGGTATGTGACTCATTTGGGTACTAACCAATCAGAGAAGAGTTAGGGTTGAAAGTTAGGGTTGAAAGTTAGGGTTGAAAGTTAGGGTTGAAACACTTAGGATTATTTTTCTATTTTTGTTTGGCCCAGGGTTATAGGGGAATACGAAAATTTAGGTATGTGACTCATTTGGGTACTAACCAATCAGAGAAGAGTTAGGGTTGAAAGTTAGGGTTGAAAGTTAGGGTTGACACTTAGGATTATTTTTCTATTTTTGTTTGGCCCAGGGTTATAGGGGAATACGAAAATTTAGGTATGTGACTCATTTGGGTACTAACCAATCAGAGAAGAGTTAGGGTTGAAAGTTAGGGTTGAAAGTTAGGGTTGAAAGTTAGGGTTGACACTTAGGATTATTTTTCTATTTTTGTTTGGCCCAGGGTTATAGGGGAATACGAAAATTTAGGTATGTGACTCATTTGGGTACTAACCAATCAGAGAAGAGTTAGGGTTGAAAGTTAGGGTTGAAAGTTAGGGTTAAGTTAGGGTTGAAAGTTAGGGTTGAAAGTTAGGGTTGACACTTAGGATTATTTTTCTATTTTTGTTTGGCCCAGGGTTATAGGGGAATACGAAAATTTAGGTATGTGACTCATTTGGGTACTAACCAATCAGAGAAGAGTTAGGGTTGAAAGTTAGGGTTGAAAGTTAGGGTTGAAAGTTAGGGTTGACACTTAGGATTATTTTTCTATTTTTGTTTGGCCCAGGGTTATAGGGGAATACGAAAATTTAGGTATGTGACTCATTTGGGTACTAACCAATCAGAGAAGAGTTAGGGTTGAAAGTTAGGGTTGAAAGTTAGGGTTGACACTTAGGATTATTTTTCTATTTTTGTTTGGCCCAGGGTTATAGGGGAATACGAAAATTTAGGTATGTGACTCATTTGGGTACTAACCAATCAGAGAAGAGTTAGGGTTGAAAGTTAGGGTTGAAAGTTAGGGTTGACACTTAGGATTATTTTTCTATTTTTGTTTGGCCCAGGGTTATAGGGGAATACGAAAATTTAGGTATGTGACTCATTTGGGTACTAACCAATCAGAGAAGAGTTAGGGTTGAAAGTTAGGGTTGAAAGTTAGGGTTGAAAGTTAGGGTTGAAAGTTAGGGTTGAAAGTTAGGATTATTTTTCTATTTTTGTTTGGCCCAGGGTTATAGGGGAATACGAAAATTTAGGTATGTGACTCATTTGGGTACTAACCAATCAGAGAAGAGTTAGGGTTGAAAGTTAGGGTTGAAAGTTAGGGTTGAAAGTTAGGGTTGAAAGTTAGGGTTGACACTTAGGATTATTTTTCTATTTTTGTTTGGCCCAGGGTTATAGGGGAATACGAAAATTTAGGTATGTGACTCATTTGGGTACTAACCAATCAGAGAAGAGTTAGGGTTGAAAGTTAGGGTTGAAAGTTAGGGTTGACACTTAGGATTATTTTTCTATTTTTGTTTGGCCCAGGGTTATAGGGGAATACGAAAATTTAGGTATGTGACTCATTTGGGTACTAACCAATCAGAGAAGAGTTAGGGTTGAAAGTTAGGGTTGAAAGTTAGGGTTGAAAGTTAGGGTTGACACTTAGGATTATTTTTCTATTTTTGTTTGGCCCAGGGTTATAGGGGAATACGAAAATTTAGGTATGTGACTCATTTGGGTACTAACCAATCAGAGAAGCGTTAGGGTTGAAAGTTAGGGTTGAAAGTTAGGGTTGAAAGTTAGGGTTGAAAGTTAGGTTGAAAGTTAGGGTTGACACTTAGGATTATTTTTCTATTTTTGTTTGGCCCAGGGTTATAGGGGAATACGAAAATTTAGGTATGTGACTCATTTGGGTACTAACCAATCAGAGAAGAGTTAGGGTTGAAAGTTAGGGTTGAAAGTTAGGGTTGAAAGTTAGGGTTGACACTTAGGATTATTTTTCTATTTTTGTTTGGCCCAGGGTTATAGGGGAATACGAAAATTTAGGTATGTGACTCATTTGGGTACTAACCAATCAGAGAAGAGTTAGGGTTGAAAGTTAGGGTTGAAAGTTAGGGTTGACACTTAGGATTATTTTTCTATTTTTGTTTGGCCCAGGGTTATAGGGGAATACGAAAATTTAGGTATGTGACTCATTTGGGTACTAACCAATCAGAGAAGAGTTAGGGTTGAAAGTTAGGGTTGAAAGTTAGGGTTGACACTTAGGATTATTTTTCTATTTTTGTTTGGCCCAGGGTTATAGGGGAATACGAAAATTTAGGTATGTGACTCATTTGGGTACTAACCAATCAGAGAAGAGTTAGGGTTGAAAGTTAGGGTTGAAAGTTAGGGTTGAAAGTTAGGGTTGAAAGTTAGGATTATTTTTCTATTTTTGTTTGGCCCAGGGTTATAGGGGAATACGAAAATTTAGGTATGTGACTCATTTGGGTACTAACCAATCAGAGAAGAGTTAGGGTTGAAAGTTAGGGTTGAAAGTTAGGGTTGAAAGTTAGGGTTGAAAGTTAGGGTTGACACTTAGGATTATTTTTCTATTTTTGTTTGGCCCAGGGTTATAGGGGAATACGAAAATTTAGGTATGTGACTCATTTGGGTACTAACCAATCAGAGAAGAGTTAGGGTTGAAAGTTAGGGTTGAAAGTTAGGGTTGACACTTAGGATTATTTTTCTATTTTTGTTTGGCCCAGGGTTATAGGGGAATACGAAAATTTAGGTATGTGACTCATTTGGGTACTAACCAATCAGAGAAGAGTTAGGGTTGAAAGTTAGGGTTGAAAGTTAGGGTTGAAAGTTAGGGTTGACACTTAGGATTATTTTTCTATTTTTGTTTGGCCCAGGGTTATAGGGGAATACGAAAATTTAGGTATGTGACTCATTTGGGTACTAACCAATCAGAGAAGAGTTAGGGTTGAAAGTTAGGGTTGAAAGTTAGGGTTGAAAGTTAGGGTTGAAAGTTAGGGTTGAAAGTTAGGGTTGACACTTAGGATTATTTTTCTATTTTTGTTTGGCCCAGGGTTATAGGGGAATACGAAAATTTAGGTATGTGACTCATTTGGGTACTAACCAATCAGAGAAGAGTTAGGGTTGAAAGTTAGGGTTGAAAGTTAGGGTTGAAAGTTAGGGTTGACACTTAGGATTATTTTTCTATTTTTGTTTGGCCCAGGGTTATAGGGGAATACGAAAATTTAGGTATGTGACTCATTTGGGTACTAACCAATCAGAGAAGAGTTAGGGTTGAAAGTTAGGGTTGAAAGTTAGGGTTGAAAGTTAGGGTTGACACTTAGGATTATTTTTCTATTTTTGTTTGGCCCAGGGTTATAGGGGAATACGAAAATTTAGGTATGTGACTCATTTGGGTACTAACCAATCAGAGAAGAGTTAGGGTTGAAAGTTAGGGTTGAAAGTTAGGGTTGAAAGTTAGGGTTGAAAGTTAGGGTTGAAAGTTAGGGTTGACACTTAGGATTATTTTTCTATTTTTGTTTGGCCCAGGGTTATAGGGGAATACGAAAATTTAGGTATGTGACTCATTTGGGTACTAACCAATCAGAGAAGAGTTAGGGTTGAAAGTTAGGGTTGAAAGTTAGGGTTGAAAGTTAGGGTTGAAAGTTAGGATTATTTTTCTATTTTTGTTTGGCCCAGGGTTATAGGGGAATACGAAAATTTAGGTATGTGACTCATTTGGGTACTAACCAATCAGAGAAGAGTTAGGGTTGAAAGTTAGGGTTGAAAGTTAGGGTTGAAAGTTAGGGTTGAAAGTTAGGGTTGACACTTAGGATTATTTTTCTATTTTTGTTTGGCCCAGGGTTATAGGGGAATACGAAAATTTAGGTATGTGACTCATTTGGGTACTAACCAATCAGAGAAGAGTTAGGGTTGAAAGTTAGGGTTGAAAGTTAGGGTTGACACTTAGGATTATTTTTCTATTTTTGTTTGGCCCAGGGTTATAGGGGAATACGAAAATTTAGGTATGTGACTCATTTGGGTACTAACCAATCAGAGAAGAGTTAGGGTTGAAAGTTAGGGTTGAAAGTTAGGGTTGAAAGTTAGGGTTGACACTTAGGATTATTTTTCTATTTTTGTTTGGCCCAGGGTTATAGGGGAATACGAAAATTTAGGTATGTGACTCATTTGGGTACTAACCAATCAGAGAAGAGTTAGGGTTGAAAGTTAGGGTTGAAAGTTAGGGTTGAAAGTTAGGGTTGAAAGTTAGGGTTGAAAGTTAGGGTTATTTTTCTATTTTTGTTTGGCCCAGGGTTATAGGGGAATACGAAAATTTAGGTATGTGACTCATTTGGGTACTAACCAATCAGAGAAGAGTTAGGGTTGAAAGTTAGGGTTGAAAGTTAGGGTTGACACTTAGGATTATTTTTCTATTTTTGTTTGGCCCAGGGTTATAGGGGAATACGAAAATTTAGGTATGTGACTCATTTGGGTACTAACCAATCAGAGAAGAGTTAGGGTTGAAAGTTAGGGTTGAAAGTTAGGGTTGAAAGTTAGGGTTGAAAGTTAGGATTATTTTTCTATTTTTGTTTGGCCCAGGGTTATAGGGGAATACGAAAATTTAGGTATGTGACTCATTTGGGTACTAACCAATCAGAGAAGAGTTAGGGTTGAAAGTTAGGGTTGAAAGTTAGGGTTGAAGTTAGGTGAAGTAGGTTGACACTTAGGATTATTTTTCTATTTTTGTTTGGCCCAGGGTTATAGGGGAATACGAAAATTTAGGTATGTGACTCATTTGGGTACTAACCAATCAGAGAAGAGTTAGGGTTGAAAGTTAGGGTTGAAAGTTAGGGTTGACACTTAGGATTATTTTTCTATTTTTGTTTGGCCCAGGGTTATAGGGGAATACGAAAATTTAGGTATGTGACTCATTTGGGTACTAACCAATCAGAGAAGAGTTAGGGTTGAAAGTTAGGGTTGAAAGTTAGGGTTGAAAGTTAGGGTTGACACTTAGGATTATTTTTCTATTTTTGTTTGGCCCAGGGTTATAGGGGAATACGAAAATTTAGGTATGTGACTCATTTGGGTACTAACCAATCAGAGAAGAGTTAGGGTTGAAAGTTAGGGTTGAAAGTTAGGGTTGAAGTAGGTTGAAAGTTAGGGTTGAAAGTTAGGATTATTTTTCTATTTTTGTTTGGCCCAGGGTTATAGGGGAATACGAAAATTTAGGTATGTGACTCATTTGGGTACTAACCAATCAGAGAAGAGTTAGGGTTGAAAGTTAGGGTTGAAAGTTAGGGTTGAAAGTTAGGGTTGACACTTAGGATTATTTTTCTATTTTTGTTTGGCCCAGGGTTATAGGGGAATACGAAAATTTAGGTATGTGACTCATTTGGGTACTAACCAATCAGAGAAGAGTTAGGGTTGAAAGTTAGGGTTGAAAGTTAGGGTTGACACTTAGGATTATTTTTCTATTTTTGTTTGGCCCAGGGTTATAGGGGAATACGAAAATTTAGGTATGTGACTCATTTGGGTACTAACCAATCAGAGAAGAGTTAGGGTTGAGAGTTAGGGTTGAAAGTTAGGGTTGAAAGTTAGGGTTGACACTTAGGATTATTTTTCTATTTTTGTTTGGCCCAGGGTTATAGGGGAATACGAAAATTTAGGTATGTGACTCATTTGGGTACTAACCAATCAGAGAAGAGTTAGGGTTGAAAGTTAGGGTTGAAAGTTAGGGTTGAAAGTTAGGGTTGACACTTAGGATTATTTTTCTATTTTTGTTTGGCCCAGGGTTATAGGGGAATACGAAAATTTAGGTATGTGACTCATTTGGGTACTAACCAATCAGAGAAGGGAAGTTAGGGTTGAAAGTTAGGGTTGAAAGTTAGGGTTGACACTTAGGATTATTTTTCTATTTTTGTTTGGCCCAGGGTTATAGGGGAATACGAAAATTTAGGTATGTGACTCATTTGGGTACTAACCAATCAGAGAAGAGTTAGGTTGAAAGTTAGGGTTGAAAGTTAGGGTTGAAAGTTAGGGTTGACACTTAGGATTATTTTTCTATTTTTGTTTGGCCCAGGGTTATAGGGGAATACGAAAATTTAGGTATGTGACTCATTTGGGTACTAACCAATCAGAGAAGAGTTAGGGTTGAAAGTTAGGGTTGAAAGTTAGGGTTGAAGTTAGGGTGAAAGTTAGGGTTGACACTTAGGATTATTTTTCTATTTTTGTTTGGCCCAGGGTTATAGGGGAATACGAAAATTTAGGTATGTGACTCATTTGGGTACTAACCAATCAGAGAAGAGTTAGGGTTGAAAGTTAGGGTTGAAAGTTAGGGTTGACACTTAGGATTATTTTTCTATTTTTGTTTGGCCCAGGGTTATAGGGGAATACGAAAATTTAGGTATGTGACTCATTTGGGTACTAACCAATCAGAGAAGAGTTAGGGTTGAAAGTTAGGGTTGAAAGTTAGGGTTGAAAGTTAGGGTTGACACTTAGGATTATTTTTCTATTTTTGTTTGGCCCAGGGTTATAGGGGAATACGAAAATTTAGGTATGTGACTCATTTGGGTACTAACCAATCAGAGAAGAGTTAGGGTTGAAAGTTAGGGTTGAAAGTTAGGGTTGAGTTAGGGTTGAAAGTTAGGGTTGAAAGTTAGGGTTGACACTTAGGATTATTTTTCTATTTTTGTTTGGCCCAGGGTTATAGGGGAATACGAAAATTTAGGTATGTGACTCATTTGGGTACTAACCAATCAGAGAAGAGTTAGGGTTGAAAGTTAGGGTTGAAAGTTAGGGTTGAAAGTTAGGGTTGACACTTAGGATTATTTTTCTATTTTTGTTTGGCCCAGGGTTATAGGGGAATACGAAAATTTAGGTATGTGACTCATTTGGGTACTAACCAATCAGAGAAGAGTTAGGGTTGAAAGTTAGGGTTGAAAGTTAGGGGTTGAAAGTTAGGGTTGACACTTAGGATTATTTTTCTATTTTTGTTTGGCCCAGGGTTATAGGGGAATACGAAAATTTAGGTATGTGACTCATTTGGGTACTAACCAATCAGAGAGAGTTAGGGTTGAAGTTAGGGTTGAAAGTTAGGGGTTGAAAGTTAGGGTTGAAAGTTAGGGTTGAAAGTTAGGGTTGACACTTAGGATTATTTTTCTATTTTTGTTTGGCCCAGGGTTATAGGGGAATACGAAAATTTAGGTATGTGACTCATTTGGGTACTAACCAATCAGAGAAGAGTTAGGGTTGAAAGTTAGGGTTGAAAGTTAGGGTTGAAAGTTAGGGTTGAAAGTTAGGATTATTTTTCTATTTTTGTTTGGCCCAGGGTTATAGGGGAATACGAAAATTTAGGTATGTGACTCATTTGGGTACTAACCAATCAGAGAGAGTTAGGGTTGAAAGTTAGGGTTGAAAGTTAGGGTTGAAAGTTAGGGTTGAAAGTTAGGGTTGACACTTAGGATTATTTTTCTATTTTTGTTTGGCCCAGGGTTATAGGGGAATACGAAAATTTAGGTATGTGACTCATTTGGGTACTAACCAATCAGAGAAGAGTTAGGGTTGAAAGTTAGGGTTGAAAGTTAGGGTTGACACTTAGGATTATTTTTCTATTTTTGTTTGGCCCAGGGTTATAGGGGAATACGAAAATTTAGGTATGTGACTCATTTGGGTACTAACCAATCAGAGAAGAGTTAGGGTTGAAAGTTAGGGTTGAAAGTTAGGGTTGAAAGTTAGGGTTGACACTTAGGATTATTTTTCTATTTTTGTTTGGCCCAGGGTTATAGGGGAATACGAAAATTTAGGTATGTGACTCATTTGGGTACTAACCAATCAGAGAAGAGTTAGGGTTGAAAGTTAGGGTTGAAAGTTAGGGTTGAAAGTTAGGGTTGAAAGTTAGGGTTGACACTTAGGATTATTTTTCTATTTTTGTTTGGCCCAGGGTTATAGGGGAATACGAAAATTTAGGTATGTGACTCATTTGGGTACTAACCAATCAGAGAAGAGTTAGGGTTGAAAGTTAGGGTTGAAAGTTAGGGTTGAAAGTTAGGGTTGACACTTAGGATTATTTTTCTATTTTTGTTTGGCCCAGGGTTATAGGGGAATACGAAAATTTAGGTATGTGACTCATTTGGGTACTAACCAATCAGAGAAGAGTTAGGGTTGAAAGTTAGGGTTGAAAGTTAGGGTTGACACTTAGGATTATTTTTCTATTTTTGTTTGGCCCAGGGTTATAGGGGAATACGAAAATTTAGGTATGTGACTCATTTGGGTACTAACCAATCAGAGAAGAGTTAGGGTTGAAAGTTAGGGTTGAAAGTTAGGGTTGAAAGTTAGGGTTGACACTTAGGATTATTTTTCTATTTTTGTTTGGCCCAGGGTTATAGGGGAATACGAAAATTTAGGTATGTGACTCATTTGGGTACTAACCAATCAGAGAAGAGTTAGGGTTGAAAGTTAGGGTTGAAAGTTAGGGTTGAAAGTTAGGGTTGACACTTAGGATTATTTTTCTATTTTTGTTTGGCCCAGGGTTATAGGGGAATACGAAAATTTAGGTATGTGACTCATTTGGGTACTAACCAATCAGAGAAGAGTTAGGGTTGAAAGTTAGGGTTGAAAGTTAGGGTTGAAAGTTAGGGTTGACAGTTAGGTGACCTTAGATTATTTTCTATTTTTGTTTGGCCCAGGGTTATAGGGGAATACGAAAATTTAGGTATGTGACTCATTTGGGTACTAACCAATCAGAGAAGAGTTAGGGTTGAAAGTTAGGGTTGAAAGTTAGGGTTGACACTTAGGATTATTTTTCTATTTTTGTTTGGCCCAGGGTTATAGGGGAATACGAAAATTTAGGTATGTGACTCATTTGGGTACTAACCAATCAGAGAAGAGTTAGGGTTGAAAGTTAGGGTTGAAAGTTAGGGTTGAAAGTTAGGGTTGACACTTAGGATTATTTTTCTATTTTTGTTTGGCCCAGGGTTATAGGGGAATACGAAAATTTAGGTATGTGACTCATTTGGGTACTAACCAATCAGAGAAGAGTTAGGGTGAAGTTAGGGTTGAAGTTAGGGTTGAAAGTTAGGGTTGAAAGTTAGGGTTGACACTTAGGATTATTTTTCTATTTTTGTTTGGCCCAGGGTTATAGGGGAATACGAAAATTTAGGTATGTGACTCATTTGGGTACTAACCAATCAGAGAAGAGTTAGGGTTGAAAGTTAGGGTTGAAAGTTAGGGTTGAAAGTTAGGGTTGACACGTTAGGATTATTTTTCTATTTTTGTTTGGCCCAGGGTTATAGGGGAATACGAAAATTTAGGTATGTGACTCATTTGGGTACTAACCAATCAGAGAAGAGTTAGGGTTGAAAGTTAGGGTTGAAAGTTAGGGTTGAAAGTTAGGGTTGAAAGTTAGGGTTGACACTTAGGATTATTTTTCTATTTTTGTTTGGCCCAGGGTTATAGGGGAATACGAAAATTTAGGTATGTGACTCATTTGGGTACTAACCAATCAGAGAAGAGTTAGGGTTGAAAGTTAGGGTTGAAATAGTTAGGGTTGACACTTAGGATTATTTTTCTATTTTTGTTTGGCCCAGGGTTATAGGGGAATACGAAAATTTAGGTATGTGACTCATTTGGGTACTAACCAATCAGAGAAGAGTTAGGGTTGAAAGTTAGGGTTGAAAGTTAGGGTTGAAAGTTAGGGTTGACACTTAGGATTATTTTTCTATTTTTGTTTGGCCCAGGGTTATAGGGGAATACGAAAATTTAGGTATGTGACTCATTTGGGTACTAACCAATCAGAGAAGAGTTAGGGTTGAAAGTTAGGGTTGAAAGTTAGGGTTGAAAGTTAGGGTTGAAAGTTAGGGTTGACACTTAGGATTATTTTTCTATTTTTGTTTGGCCCAGGGTTATAGGGGAATACGAAAATTTAGGTATGTGACTCATTTGGGTACTAACCAATCAGAGAAGAGTTAGGGTTGAAAGTTAGGGTTGAAAGTTAGGGTTGACACTTAGGATTATTTTTCTATTTTTGTTTGGCCCAGGGTTATAGGGGAATACGAAAATTTAGGTATGTGACTCATTTGGGTACTAACCAATCAGAGAAGAGTTAGGGTTGAAAGTTAGGGTTGAAAGTTAGGGTTGAAAGTTAGGGTTGACACTTAGGATTATTTTTCTATTTTTGTTTGGCCCAGGGTTATAGGGGAATACGAAAATTTAGGTATGTGACTCATTTGGGTACTAACCAATCAGAGAAGAGTTAGGGTTGAAAGTTAGGGTTGAAAGTTAGGGTTGAAAGTTAGGGTTGAAAGTTAGGGTTGACACTTAGGATTATTTTTCTATTTTTGTTTGGCCCAGGGTTATAGGGGAATACGAAAATTTAGGTATGTGACTCATTTGGGTACTAACCAATCAGAGAGAGTAGTTGAAGTTAGGGTTGAAAGTTAGGGTTGAAAGTTAGGGTTGACACTTAGGATTATTTTTCTATTTTTGTTTGGCCCAGGGTTATAGGGGAATACGAAAATTTAGGTATGTGACTCATTTGGGTACTAACCAATCAGAGAAGAGTTAGGGTTGAAAGTTAGGGTTGAAAGTTAGGGTTGAAAGTTAGGGTTGACACTTAGGATTATTTTTCTATTTTTGTTTGGCCCAGGGTTATAGGGGAATACGAAAATTTAGGTATGTGACTCATTTGGGTACTAACCAATCAGAGAAGAGTTAGGGTTGAAAGTTAGGGTTGAAAGTTAGGGTTGAAAGTTAGGGTTGAAAGTTAGGGTGAAGTTAGGTTATTTTCTATTTTTGTTTGGCCCAGGGTTATAGGGGAATACGAAAATTTAGGTATGTGACTCATTTGGGTACTAACCAATCAGAGAAGAGTTAGGGTTGAAAGTTAGGGTTGAAAGTTAGGGTTGAAAGTTAGGGTTGACACTTAGGATTATTTTTCTATTTTTGTTTGGCCCAGGGTTATAGGGGAATACGAAAATTTAGGTATGTGACTCATTTGGGTACTAACCAATCAGAGAAGAGTTAGGGTTGAAAGTTAGGGTTGAAAGTTAGGGTTGACACTTAGGATTATTTTTCTATTTTTGTTTGGCCCAGGGTTATAGGGGAATACGAAAATTTAGGTATGTGACTCATTTGGGTACTAACCAATCAGAGAAGAGTTAGGGTTGAAGTTAGGGTTGAAAGTTAGGGTTGAAGTTAGGGTTGACACTTAGGATTATTTTTCTATTTTTGTTTGGCCCAGGGTTATAGGGGAATACGAAAATTTAGGTATGTGACTCATTTGGGTACTAACCAATCAGAGAAGAGTTAGGGTTGAAAGTTAGGGTTGAAAGTTAGGGTTGACACTTAGGATTATTTTTCTATTTTTGTTTGGCCCAGGGTTATAGGGGAATACGAAAATTTAGGTATGTGACTCATTTGGGTACTAACCAATCAGAGAAGAGTTAGGGTTGAAAGTTAGGGTTGAAAGTTAGGGTTGACAGCTTAGGATTATTTTTCTATTTTTGTTTGGCCCAGGGTTATAGGGGAATACGAAAATTTAGGTATGTGACTCATTTGGGTACTAACCAATCAGAGAAGAGTTAGGGTTGAAAGTTAGGGTTGAAAGTTAGGGTTGAAAGTTAGGGTTGAGACACTTAGGATTATTTTTCTATTTTTGTTTGGCCCAGGGTTATAGGGGAATACGAAAATTTAGGTATGTGACTCATTTGGGTACTAACCAATCAGAGAAGAGTTAGGGTGAAAGTTAGGGTTGAAAGTTAGGGTTGAAAGTTAGGGTTGACACTTAGGATTATTTTTCTATTTTGTTTGGCCCAGGGTTATAGGGGAATACGAAAATTTAGGTATGTGACTCATTTGGGTACTAACCAATCAGAGAAAGAGTTAGGAGTGGTTGCAGAGATAGGAGGTAGAAAGGTAGGGAAGTGAAAGTATAGGGATGAAAGTTAGGGTTGAAAGTCAGGGGGAATAGAGTAAGAAGAGAATTAAGGATGGAAGAAAGGGGAAGTAACAATAGAGAAGATAGGGTGATAGGGGAAGAAGAAGAAAGGGAGGATATTTGAAAGGGGGGAAGAATAGGGAAGAATAAGAGGGAAGAAGGATCAGATAAAAGTAGGGAAGAGGTAGGAGAAGGGGGGAGGGGGAGGGACAAAAAGGAGGGAAGAGGGGGGAGGAAAAAAAAAAGATTTAAAGTTGAGTGAGAAGGTGGGAGAGAGGAGTAGGGAAAGATAAAAAGGAAGAGAGAAGAGTGAGGGAGTTAAAGAGTGAAAGAAAAAGGGATGAGAAGATAAAATTAATAACAAAGAGAGGGAGGAAAGAGGAAAGTAGGGGGGAAAATAGAGAAAGGAAGGGGGAAGTAAGGAATTAGGGGAAAGAAAAAGTAGGGAAAGGGAAAATAAAAAAGAGGAGGAAAGGGAAGGAAAATAAGGGAGGGAAAGAAAAGGAAAGAGGGGTAAAGGAGAAAGAAACAAGGGAAAAAAAGGGAGAGAGCCCAACCAATCGGAGCTCTAGGGTTGAAAGTTAGGTTGAAAGTTAGGTGTTGAGCACTTATGATGTATTTTCTATTTTGTTGTTGGCCCAGGGTTCATCTAGATACGATAAATGTAGGCGGTATGACTCTTTTGGGTACTAACCACTCAGAGAAGAGTTAGGGGTTGAAAGTTAGGGTTGAAAGTAGGGTTGACACTTAGGATTACTTTTTCTATTTTTTGTTTGGCCCAGGGTTATAGGGGAATACGAAAATTTAGGTATGTGACTCATTTGGGTACTAACCAATCACTAGCAGTTAGGGAGTAGGGTTGAAAGTTAGGGTTGAAAGTTAGGGTTGAAAGTTAGGGTTGAAAGTTAGGTTGACACTTAGGATTATTTTTCTATTTTTGTTTGGCCCAGGGTTATAGGGAATACGAAAATTTAGGTATGTGACTCATTTGGGTACTAACCAATCAGAGAAGAGTTAGGGTTGAAAGTTAGGGTTGAAAGTTAGGGTTGAAAGTTAGGGTTGACACTTAGGATTATTTTTCTATTTTTGTTTGGCCCAGGGTTATAGGGGAATACGAAAATTTAGGTATGTGACTCATTTGGGTACTAACCAATCAGAGAAGAGTTAGGGTTGAAAGTTAGGGGTGAAAGTTAGGGTTGAAAGTTATGGGTTGACACTTAGGATTATTTTTCTATTTTTGTTTGGCCCAGGGTTATAGGGAATACGAAAATTTAGGTATGTGACTCATTTGGGTACTAACCAATCAGAGAAGAGTTAGGGTTGAAAGTTAGGGTTGAAAGTTAGGGTTGAAAGTTAGGTTGAAAGTTAGGGTTGAAAGTTAGGGTTGACACTTAGGATTATTTTTCTATTTTTGTTTGGCCCAGGGTTATAGGGGAATACGAAAATTTAGGTATGTGACTCATTTGGGTACTAACCAATCAGAGAAAGAGTTAGGGTTGAAAGTTAGGGTTGAAAGTTAGGGTTGAAAGTTAGGGTTGAAAGTTAGGATTATTTTTCTATTTTTGTTTGGCCCAGGGTTATAGGGGAATACGAAAATTTAGGTATGTGACTAATTTGGGTACTAACCAATCAGAGAAGAGTTAGGGTTGAAAGTTAGGGTTGAAAGTTAGGGTTGAAAGTTAGGGTTGAAAGTTAGGGTTGACACTTAGGATTATTTTCTATTTTTGTTTGGCCCAGGGTTATAGGGGAATACGAAAATTTAGGTATGTGACTCATTTGGGGTACTAACCAATCAGAGAAGAGTTAGGGTTGAAAGTTAGGGTTGAAAGTTAGGGTTGACACTTAGGATTATTTTTCTATTTTTGTTTGGCCCAGGGTTATAGGGGAATACGAAAATTTAGGGTATGTGACTCATTTGGGTACTAACCAATCAGAGAAGAGTTAGGGTTGAAAGTTAGGGTTGAAAGTTAGGGTTGAAAGTTAGGGTTGAAAGTTAGGATTATTTTTCTATTTTTGTTTGGCCCAGGGTTATAGGGGAATACGAAAATTTAGGTATGTGACTCATTTGGGTACTAACCAATCAGAGAAGAGTTAGGTTGAAAGTAGGGTTGAAAGTTAGGGTTGAAAGTTAGGGTTGAAAGTTAGG